>NC_135561.1:12657960-12680460 GCF_964340395.1 Glandiceps talaboti
GTACAAGGGTGACATTGCTGAAGAGGACTTGAGGAGTAAATTTGAAATATAAACTAGCTTTTATTTAAGCATTCTGATGTAATACATTGCACTAAATCTATTTGTTAGGTCAATGACCTGCAGAGAGACGAGTCTTTATCAAATCACTTGTATCAGCTAAATATAGGATAAAACACTCATTTGTTTTATGATAAGAAAAATCATTTTAACACACATGGGTATACAGGTACTAGCTCTATATAGTACACAAGCTCATCATGGTAATACAAAGACCACACTCATGTTTTACACATACATAGGTACATTGTATTAGTTGTAGAAACAGAACAAAGAAAAAAATGCACGTTCTCAACAATTCTCAACTCAATAGGTTTATAATGAGTCGGACTACATCATCATATGTTATTCCTACACACTATCAGCTTATCACGAACGTTGCATCAGGTACTGATAGGGCAAAACAACATGGAGTACCTTACAGCCTGACTTCAAGTACGTCTGATTACCTATTGCCCTGTTTGTGGCACATCATTTGGTCAGCTTTAATAGAAAAGATATTATAAAAATATCACTTTCCCTTACCTGGTTCCACTCTTGTGCAGCTTTGTACACATTTTGTTTGTACATAATATCTGCTCGTTTACCTGACATGTGTACTAACTACCAGACTAAATAATTTTCACAAGCATGTGGAAAATTATATGGATGTACTGTTCGTACCAATTTGTCATAATGTGACATAGCACACACCGTTTCTTACAAACTGAGCTACTTTTGATTCACACTTACCATGTAGTCATGGTCATATGATGTATATTCCACAAACACTTATGCAATTTGTTTAACTGTGATGGGAAAGGCCCTTACTTCCTTTGCATACAAATGACATCACAATAAAACTAAACACATGTAGAGTAGTTGACAATGGATATATGCAAGTTACGCTCTCTATCGGTTATTTTAAATATTCTGAATAGAACAGAATTATTCTCAACTCTGAACTGGTGCCCTGGTATAAACATTAAATGATTTTAACTCATAATATAATAATTATTTCACTTTTTAACAAATCCTAATTAGTATTGGGGACTTCTCTTACCTGATTATCAAGTGATACGGTGTCACCATTCAGTTTCACTTTCAAAGGAAGGCCTGTGATTGCATCAATATTCTTTGGAATACCTTTCAAAGTTTCTCTTTCATTTTGAAACTGTTTTTAAAGTTAAGGTCAACTTCAGACACTTTTTTTATCACATAAATAAATCATTACAATGTAACATAAACCTCACTGAGTATCATATTTTTCCTGATTTATGAATTGAAATAAATAAAAAAAAATGTCATAAAATGTTTGGTATGTTTATGTGTACATTTTTTCTATGATTCTCTGGCATGCGACAATTCTGGGGAGTACCCAAAATTACATCGCCTACATTTAAGTTTGTTACTTGTCTGTGGTTGAACCTAACTGTCTAGCTTATAATCTCTCTGTACCTGTATAATACCAGATAAACTCATTACAGATATCAAACACCTGAGGGGGGGGGGGGGGGGGGTGCGCACACAAAACCTACATCATACATGTAGTAATAATGTTGTGGGTTTTTTTTTTGTGTGTGTGTGTGTGTGTGTGTGTGTGTGTGGGGGGGGGGGGGGGGCTAGCCTTGAAAGCATCTGTGGCCTGACTGACTTTCATATCATGATTTAGTGAGTTCCAGTCCCTACTGGTTTTAGGAAAGGAACTGTGTTGATATCCTTTATCACACAGTTACTATTAGTGTGAGTAAACCACAGGGGGCAGGAGAAACCAATGTAAAAACTTACACATGCTTTTGACTACATTTATATTCATTAAAGATGATACTGGAATTTAAATGAAAGTATCTTGTCGTTTGTACTTATATAATTTAATATGATTGAGTTAGTAGCAAAAATATATTCTTTTTTATAAAACACAAACAACACAGAAAAAAAAAGGTTTCGATCTGGCCCATGTCCCTTATAAATCCGGCCTGTTTATTGCACTGTCGAGATACATCATTTGCTGGTCGTACCTCCTAGCCCTTGTATCCTTGATAGGAGGTATGACCAGCTATTGAGAATATTACAAGGGCTGGGAGGTACAACCACCTAACGATGTCTCTCAACAGCATAGTAAACATGTTATTAAGAGTCTTACAATAAGATATTTACATTATAGTGTTTCAGGCTGACAATAATGACAAAACTGTATTTTTTTTAAATAATCCAATATCAAAACAAACAAACAAATAAATAAATGAATAAATAAATAAATAAATAAATAACAACATATATTGCAATGCTTATTGGCCAGAGTTTTGTATACTTCTTATTCACAGTAATTGTAATTTACGAGTAACAAACACCCCCCCCCCTCCCCTGGTTACTAAATTCAGGGAATTGACAATATCCCTCCAACTATAAGTATCCATCCAAATAAGATAGTAAAGAAAGATGAAAAACAGGAAGTCATGTCACTTGACCCCACTCATTTTTTGCATTTTGGTTATTAATTACCAACACATTTCCTTGAACTATAAAACTATAGTCAACACAAACAATAGACAACACAGAACTTTCCAACTATAGTCAATACAAACAATAGACAACACAGAACTTTCCAACTATAGTCAATACAAACAATAGATAGCACTGAATTGTACAACTATAGTCAATACAAACAATAGACAACACAGAACTTTCCAACTATAGTCAATACAAACAATAGATAGCACTGAATTGTACAACTATAGTCAATACAAACAATAGACAACACAGAACTTTCCAACTATAGTCAATACAAACAATAGATAGCACTGAATTGTACAACTATAGTCAACACAAACATTAGACAACACAGAACTTTCCAACTATAGTCAATACAAAAAAATAGATAGCACTGAATTGTACAACTATAGTCAACACAAACATTAGACAACACAGAACTTTCCAACTATAGTCAATACAAAAAAATAGATAGCACTGAATTGTACAACTGTAGTCAATACAAACAATAGACAACACAGAACTTTCCAACTGTAGTCAATACAAACAATAGATTGCACTGAATTGTACAACTATAGTCAATACAAACAATAGATAGAACTGAATTGTACAACTATAGTCAATACAAACAATAGATAGCACTGAATTGTACAATTATAGTCAATACAAACAATAGATTGCACTGAATTGTACAACTATAGTCAATACAAACAATAGATAGAACTGAATTGTACAACTATAGTCAATACAAACAATAGATAAAACTGAATTGTACAACTATAGTCAATACAAACAATAGATAGCATTGTTCAAAACACTGCAATGATGGTGTTATGTTACATCACTGACGTCATACATGTTATCTTTGATGTGAGGTCAAGGACCCAATAGACAACTTTGTACATTGACACCTAATTGTTGTTTTTTTGTCCCACAATTTGGTCTCCTCTGCTGTGAAAGGCTGGCATCTAAATTGACACATTATTTCACTTAAAATAAGATATTTGAAATAATTGTGTTTGTAATTGAAACTGAAAATGGAGTCAGTTGAACATCTTAAGAGTATCATATTTATGTGTTATTGAATTTGAACAACTGCAGTCACCAAAGTATGATATGCAATTGACGTCGACTCTCCTGAAATCGAGTGACTTGGCTCAATTAGTTTTCTCAAACTAGTCTAGTCTCTCACCCACAACTTTAAATTCTTTTGTTTTTTGGATGTTAATGTTTACTCATTATTTCATGTATGTTTCTCTTTTATGGGGAATAAATTTCAATACAATTCAATTCAATATATGTACACTGTCTGGAAAGAACCTGTGATAATGTACTGTTCACTGTAAGATTAGCTGGGATCACAGCCACATTACCTGTGTTTCATTAGGAGACCTCTTCAAGTTGAAACAAGTGTTGGTGTATTATACTTTCCGTTAAGGTATTTCGACAGTTCAAAAATGTCACCTCTTGCGTCTGAAGGTCGCCCTACTTACATATTTCAGTCTACTTTCACTATATCAATCTCTATACATTAGTTCATATTCAACAATGTATTGAGTAACTTAGTAGCTTTGCTCTATACTACATTTTGTTTTCATTTTTCATCAATATATTACTTGGTTTGTATCTTTCCGTTCACTGTATGTAGATACACTGTTCTTGTAGAATTTACTAGCAACGTTCTTTTAAGATTTTTTTTTTGGTTTCTTAATTAATGTCATGTTGGACTCTCGTTGTTGAACGAGACATGATTTCGTAACACCAAATATTAATTAACATATTCATTGAAATATATATGTAATTGGTTTAAGTTCGGGGGCAACAGGAGGATGATCAGCTGTAAACTCGATCAACTCGATCGTTTTGAGACAGGCGTTATAAATCTTCCACGGTGATATGAACGTTATGCGTGTGCAATACCGTGTCTCCATTGACTGGCCGTGGGTCTATGCTACCAGATATTCAACCAAAAGAATGCAAGTAACTTTACGTGCAGCGCTAGCGAATGATCGAAACAATGACGAACACAACAATATTCTCCAATACTGTACACAGAGAACGGAACTGTCGCCACTACACTAAAAGTAGTTGCATATACGCAATGTAGTTGTAGGAAAATGAACTTACCATCGTGAACCTATCTTCCTGTGTGCATGTTCTAGTAATTCTAGCCTAGCCCTTTTTTTCCTGCACTGTCTAGAGGAGTTGACCGGCGTGACCTTCCCACAACAGTAGTGTCATGTGACGATCGGTATTCAACTGGCCCACCTAACTTTTACAGTTATAATACCCAATCTGCCAAAATGTCGGAAACTCGAAGAAGTCTCGAAATTTACCCCAGAATATGGAAAACAGATCCATGTTCCAACAAAAACGCAGTCCCACTATGCTGCAGTAGTATATGAACTAAGTTGAGAAAAGTACTATACAGTGAAATATGTAAACAATTTGTTTATTTTTTATCTTTCAGTCTGTCATTTATGAGCATGTTTTTGGATTGCTCAACTTATGACTTTATGTGTTGGTTTAGTTTTCCGTAGATGTAAGATATACATGTATTGAAATAGTCCATTTCCATACACTAATCAACTTTACTAAAAAGGAAATTATCAAATTATTCAAACGTTTATATGCAATGGGGAACAAATTCATGGCATTTTGCGTTTAATTTGTCACGTTAGGGGAACTTCGACCTGATCTGACCCCTAGACAAAACCATTCCTGTAGAGGGACGGTAAGACAATATTATATACAATGACACAACAATAACCCCCAAATAACAGAGGGCCGTTTGACCGTGTTAATTAAAATGAAACTGTGAAATAAAAATAAAAATATTTACGTAACACTGTTGTATCAAATAAATTGAATGAATGCGTCGAGATCAAACAGAGATGCTAAGATCAACAAACTTTGTGTTTTCGCAACCTTTGTACCCGATATCCCAGGATGCAGTGGTCTGGGGTGAAATTCTTAAGATGGCTGCGGAGGAGCAGAAAGAAAAGAAACGGCAGATATCACCTGCAGCAACAGCCTACCTAGTGCTTTACAATGTCGTCTTGTGTGCAGGGTAAGTCAATTGTTATAAATTGTCTACCAGCCAATAAAAACTCTACCGTGAAATTTGTGCATCTGATGAAGAGGCGTGTCCGCTATTCGTGCACGTTTTGCTGAATGACCCTACATCACACATGCGTGATTTTTACATGTAATTTTTTTTACCCCTGTCACGGCAATACATGTAATAACTACATGGATGTGTATCTAATATCTAAAATAATCGATGTTCTCGATTTTATCACCAGTTTATAAAAACCTCACATGAAGAAATTGTTTATTTCCATCATACTTTAGAACTAGACTTTTTTTTCCAGTTTTTGCTCTGTCCTAAAAAAAATTGTGCTTGCTTCATCCTCATCACTGGGCAATTCTCATAAATTGTAGCATTTTCGTGTACACATCATTCCAAAAAACAGTATGTGCATAACAATTAGAAAATAATGACTTTTATCGAAAAAAATTGCTTCTTAATATTATTTGGGAAAACTGTATTCAAATTTCAAATGAGAAATTTGATCATACATAAAATAACAATGATACTTTATATGAGTATTCAAGCCAATAGATGAAGAAATATTAGATAATTATTTAGATATATTGGTAATTCACAAGTCAGAAGCTATTTAATGAGGCTGAAGATATTTCCTGAATTTGACACAATGGTAGATATATATATATATATATATATATATATATATATATATATATATATATATATATATATATATATATATATATATATATATTTTTTATAACATTTAGTCTAATAGATAAAAAATGTACATTTTTCATTTTCATTTTTGTATCAAAAGTCAGTCAGAATATAACGCAATCATGGAATGATTATAATTTATATTAGCTGTGATCAGAAATATTATCTGACTTGAAAATAATTTGTAAATGATTCACTGACATTAGGATTACTATAATACTGTATTATCAGTGAAGTGTTTTGCTAAAGGTTGATGAACCCCCCTGATAACAAAAAGGGGGATGGGTTCAAACTTGCATAGTTTTCCATACAATCTATCATACTTTTGTTTAGGAACCCTGGTAGAATGATTGGGAAACCCTGGTTGATATATCTACTGACCACCCTTCACAAAAACACTGGTGCAACCATAGAGATTACATGTACATACATAGATCTTTCTTTTGTCAAGTTCAAGACCAACTTTATTCTAAAGCTCAGCCAGACAACTGTTTTTCACACCTAATTTTTATCCAAATTTGACAGTTGCTTTGCATTTGAAATTATTTAATTATATGAAATATAATTGAGAAAAACCTAAAAGTTCTGTACTTTTTCTCTAAGAAAATGTCATGACTGTCATACGATAGGTAATTTTAACAAATTGCTAAAAATAACAACTTCTCAGACGACTTGGAAAGTGAGATGTCAGAGTATAGTTGGTAGTGTACTTTATCATCAACACAAATAAAGGGTCAGAAATTGTTTAAAATGTAGAACAGTGGACAGGTTATCTAATAAATACTCATTTATATGCAAGCTAGGGGGTCAGAGGTAGGGACAGGAACAGAGTAAGACCCCCCTATTATCAGCAGTAGTGGGTACAAAAATGACTTGAACCTTTGTAGTGGACTTCTCAAAGAACTCTAATTTGATGGCATCGTAAACCTGCAGAGCATAGTGACTTTTTTATGTCTACCTCAGATGGAATTTTGTAAACCTAGATATTTTCACTACTAGAACATTTATTGATTTTACAGTCTTCAGCTAGTTCTGAAAGACTAATTTTTACTAATTACCAGACACGAACATTGTGTTGGTCACTACAAGAAGTCATTTTAGTCACTACTGAGTTTTACATTTTTGTTTTCTAGCAAAATGTGTGAAAATAAGTCTTCAGCGAAAATTTCCAAGTTTTACTCCATTAAATGGTATTGTGATACTTGGGTAACATTGAATTACAATAACTGGCACACTACATCAAGGGAATTAGGAATGAACTTTTATCAAAGTTTATGATGATATAATGTATAGACAGAATCATGCACCCATGTCATCGTACTTTACAGCAGTATAGTATAACTAAATCATGGACTAAAATTAAATCATTTCACCAGTTCCTGTATGGAGAATGCATCTGTGCTTTTTTGAACTATGTTATTAACATAGTATGCGCCTTAGTGATAAAAATCTTACACTTTTGCTGTTCTTTTTTTTCAAGAAAGAACAAGCTCATTCTCAGTAAAAAGTATTAAAAAAATGTCAGGGCTCAACATACAAATGACTGAATCAGAGATTAAAATGATATCAAAATTATTAAAATCCAACATGGCTGCCGATTACTGTGTTAACGATAAGGGAAAATAGAAGATTGACGCTTTCCTTGAAAACAAGACAAATGAAACCCTAATATTTCTTTTATTATTTCAAAAGGTTCAAGAATTCGTATGGCAAAATTTGGAGATATTTTAAGAACTTCGATATTCAGGGAAAAGTGTCCCCATGGCACATCCATGATCCTACCAGGACATTTTTCACTGACATAGTAATATGACATTCTGTGGAGATGAACATTAAATTTATAACTTTGTAACTTAATAGTATCTTATATATATATGGACAGTGGTTATATCATTCATTATATATTTCACAAGTATGTTTATTTTTGCAATAAGGCAATCAGTGACTGTTACCATCCATTTGATCCATCAGTTGATTACTTACCAGTATTACAGATTGTTGGTGGCCAAGTTTTCAGCTTGTGCACTCTTACCACTGCAGTCTGGGATCACGCGAACACTGCTCAGTGTTTTGTTAAGGGCAGTAAGCAGGTAAAATCTACCGGGTTTCTTCAGTGATTTTACTTGGCTTTCCAAACAAAACTATGGTAGATTGTATTGGAAACTATACAACTTTTGTTTTTTGCTTCTGTCCCTCTTTTCTGTTACCGGGGTTCCCCAACTGTAGCAAAGACACTGTCAGTACATGTACATGTACAATATACTCAACAACTTCATATGTTCATAAGAAATAACCTGCACAAATTTACGCCTTGTAAATATCTGTCAAAAGAATTTTTCATGGATTTTTTTTTCAAGTTTTAATAAATACAATTGTGAAATAATACACAAGAAAAGAGAACACATGAACTATACAGCAGACTCGGACTTGACAACAAGAAAAGGGAGAGCGATGGCATGTTTAGAATTTACAATTAAATAATTAGAGAAATGAATTCTTAGGATTTGAGAATGTGTAGAAGCGATACAAATTAAAGCCAACATATAGAAGGACTAGCATTACCACGCTATTTAATATCTTAACGTTTTGATTTTGAATTTCACTGCCCTTCTTTGTCTATGATGATAGCTTTGTTCCGCTGGTCTAGAAGCCACGCCATGCCATGCCACGCCACGCCACGCCATGACATGCCACGCCACACACATAACATGTGCAAAATATTAGCGACATGAATAGAATATGATGTACATAATTAGAGTGAGGTTGCATTTCTATGACAACCCCCTAATTGTGGATTCAGCATGTGAGCTGATGGCACAATTTAAATATATCTTATTATGTATTCTTTGACCAATATCCGTCTATACAGGAATGGCATTCTAGACCAGTGGGATACAACTATCATTGTAGATGAAGAAGGACAGTGAAATTCAAAATCAAAAATGTCAGTTAGGAATGTGCCCTCTAATGATAGCCAAGTTTTATTGTTGTGAGTCAAAATGATAACAACTGACATTTCTTATGAGTCACCACATAGTAAGAGATAGGGGAACACCAAATTTTGGTGCGTCATTAGAAATTGTGTGCATTAGTGGCACGTCAAATTGGCGTAGTGGTCACACTGGTTAGGATAGCAAATAGAGTGATAGCACTAGTCATTCAAGTATACGTGTAGGTTGTATTATGATTTGGCTCAGAAAATTGTTTCAACTTCATCATCTTCTGAGTTCAACAGAAAATAAGAAAATAAGAAGTATGTGCAAAGACAGCAATTCATTAATTTAACATGCTTGCATGACATATTAGTTATAAATAATTTCATTTTGTCTGGCATAGTCGGTAATAATATAGTCAAAGCGATTAAATAATTGATTGACAGCCACAAGTGGGAGGTCTAAGGAACATACTAGGATATTAATGTCTACTCGCTTGTCTTGGTTGTAAAATAAATAATCATGTGACAAAATCCTGCATCATGAATAATGAAAACTCACTGTATCAGGTCAAAGGTCACTATGGCAGTTCAAAGGTCAGGGTAAGTCGGCATGATAACCATAACAGCTGCAAACTGTAGTCCATTGAATGTCTTATAAAGACAAATGAAGATTCATAAACAAAATAGTTCAGATAACGAAGTGATTTCGTCTGTGTTTTACTGGATTTAACAATGATTTATTTGGGCAGCTTGTTAGCTTGAAACATTGATGATAATATATTACATGCAACAGTTCATGTTCATAAACTCTGGGGTTCATACTCGGTAATGAAATTTCTACTGACAGTCAAAATATTTCTTGGAAGCGAATTCCAAATTTTCACCGATGTCTTGTCAGGACGTCAGGGGGTGTACTACAATGGGCTATTTGGGGTTCGCTTATAGAAATATTTTGACTCTGTGAGTAGAAATTTCATTATTAAACATATTACATGTTTAAGATAATGAAATATAAGATATATATAGATTTGGGAATAGTCAATAATTATGGACATTCCAGGGAATGAGTGTTTCAGAATGAATGCAATTACACAGTATCTATATGTAATGAGTTTTCTATAAATTTATGTAGCTGATGTCAAAAACCAGTGTTGCAGCCAGCCTTTTGAAAGAGTGGGACATAGTGTCCCAAGACTATCATTTTTCTGGGTCATCATAGATTTTTGGGGGACATTATAAGATAAGTGTCAATGGTGTTGCAGCATAACTGTACAGTTTTTAGAAATATTTACTCACATGCTGATCCATGCTAGATATTTGCTGAATGATTATCCGGTTGCCTATCCAACCCTGTTGTTATCTATACAATATTTGTGATCATTTGGCTGTTGCTATAGGCGTGGTCATGTTGCTGAACATAATTGCATATAAATTTAGTGTGGGTCATTTATGACCCATCACTTCCCAAATTGTGGGTCAGGTCCAAAAAATGTGTGTCAAATGACCCAAAAAAAACCTCTGGCTGCAACACTGAAAAACATGAAATAACAAAACATTAGGCCTAACAAAAATTGTGTGGTTCTGATTATGCTCAAAATAGGTGGGGTAGGTAGATTTTATATATATATATATATTTTCTTTTTCATGTGTGAGTGTCTAGTTCAGATAGTTATGTTTTCTGTTGTTTTCCATATGGTCACTGTGTTATTGGTTTCTTCTCATCAGATGTACAGCCATTACAGTTTGGAAGAACAGTTTCATATTGTCTTTTTAAGTTGACATCAGTTTCTGCATCCACTGTTTCTTGCAAGACTTAACAATTTTCACAATTGTATTACCCATTTCTCAAATATGTCCCCCAAAAAAGTTTAACGATGGTGTAAAAAACTAGGTAGGGTTGAGTAACCAGAACCAAATAATTTTTTTAGGCCTCAGCAGAGAAACACTTCCTTGTCTAATGGCAATTGTCTTTCTCTACTCTACAACATACATTTTTTATATCAATTCACATCATAAATTCTTGTTCTCTTTCTCCAAATTATATCTGTTCATATTCATTTCACTTTGCAGCAAATTGTGAGGTTGGATCATTTAATGTGAATTAAAATTGAGAATTTCAGAAGGAAAGTGTTTTTTTTTTTGGCATATTGCAAATCACTTGACAAATATCAAACCCATAATAAATGTTAGAGAAGGAGAAATCATGGTAAACCCAATGGTTTGGAAAAGCTAATGCTGCCATGTGCATAGCCTAGGAATATTCGTATCAGCCTGAAATAATTAAAGACTCTGGCAAATAATGTATTTATTGTAAATATGTTCACCAAAACACTACAAAGTAAAAGATAAATAAATCAGGTTATAATTGAAACACTAGTTTTGTTTTCATTGACAATAAATAGATACAGTGATGAGGCACCAGGTGTTTGTGTTAAGGGTGGTAAGCTGGTAAAATGTATCTATAACTGGGGTTCCCATGTTGTTTTACAGGGGTTCTCAAACTAAAGTATGGTAGATTTTATCAACTATGCAGCTTTTCAGGGGTTTCATTAGAAGCCGGATGCTGGAGAAAGTACTCGCCTACTCTTGTCATTTCTCCGGCTACATTAAAAATTAATGAAACCCCTGCTTTTACTCCTTCCCCCATGGGGGGGGGGGGGGGGGGGGGGGTGTTCCCCAATCTTAGCAAATACTGGGCACAGTATGTTGCAAGCTGATTGAAATCTAGTCTAGAGGCCAACTGCTTTGAATTTCTTCTCATGTCTAGCGCAATAAGGTGTTGAGATGAAATTGAAATGAAGCCATCCATACAGTCATTAACAACATGTCTCTTTAATCAATAACAGAATTCTGTCCAATGATAACAAAGTAGTTGTCATCACACTCAGCCATTCAAACCAATTCTTTGAAAAGCTTATTAATTGTTGTCAACAAAGTGACACGAATTAACATATATCAACAGAAAGTAACAATGGTTGTATCAATAATTTGGTTTTGAAATATGCTGTTTGATAGTTTGACTATTTCATCTAAGCACACATCATGCATGTGCAGGCATGTGATATTTGAAACAGGGTTTGGCTTGCTATCCTGCCTCATGAGACTGAAATCAGATTTTTAATTAAACACCCAGTCTGATAGATGTTGAAGCTGCCTGCAGGGATCAGGAATGAACGTGTTAAAATTGTACACAAATGGTAATCTGATTGGTTCATGTATAAACTTGTAAAATTTGTATTAATATGAAATTGAAATGTTTGGATTGTTCGACAGTGATGGGATGTTTAATGTACAGTGTTTGTGTAGTTTGTAAGGTACCCTTTGATGGGGCGCTATCACACATTGGTAAAAAATAAGTCAAATCTGCTAGGGGGTTTCCCAGTCATTTTGTCCAGGTTCCCAAATAAAATTATGGTAGATGGTGAGCAATACTAAGACATCACTTTCACGCCTTTTTCCCCCTTTCTGTGAAGTCAATGTTATTCTTTCTGAGTGCCAGTTGGTACTAAACAGTGTGCAGAGAACCTTTTTGGAGTAAAAGGATTGAAATTTCTTTTTTTCTTTTTTTTTATAGATGGACTTCTATCGGAGTCATTATGGTAAAACACTATTTGGAGACCAACTCCATGGATGGCATGTATGAAGCCTTTGAGATGCCTCTTAAAGTGTTCCAAACAGCTGCAGTACTTGAGGTAGGTACTTTGTAACAACCTGAGTACAGATTTCTTTCGGAAGACATTGTGAAAAGACGTAAGACATCCTATATGACATGAGATATATCTTCATGCTTAAAAAAAAAACACTTCCACAGCATCAGAATAAAGGTAATTGATAGAATGGATATGACTGGAAATCCCTAGTCAGAGTCCTAATATTTATCTCTGTGTTTTTAATTTCAGATACTACATGCAATCATTGGTATAGTTCCTTCATCTGTTGTGCTTACTGCATTTCAAGTCTTCTCAAGGGTGTTTCTACTCTGGGGAATTGTACATAGTATACCAGAGGTGAGAACTTTCGTGCAGTATATCATGTGCCGGTTTAAAAAAAAAAAAAAAGATTGTATTTTTTGGACACTAGGAGTGCTCTTTGGAAACAGGAAGTGAGGGTTACTTTGATCATCAATTAATGGCAGAACCCTTTATATGTCACGATTATTTTTCAGGAAGACATTGGGGAATAAAATAATTACACCTTGTCAAGCATAATTTTAAGAAATTTGGGGAAATAATCACAATTTAGAATACTTTGACTCCTATTTTGAGCACTGCAAAACTAATGTCTTGGACACAAGTTGTCATGACATCTAACAACCAGGATGTAAAAAAAAAACCTATAGTTTTGGTTCAAATGCATTTCAACATGGCTTGTATTTGTAATACATAATATTATTGTTTTCTTTTTTTTTTCAGGTGCAAAATCAGATAGGAGTTACTACATTCATGTTGGCGTGGACACCGACCGAGATAATCCGTTATGCATTCTATACCTTTGGTTTAATGAATAGATTACCATATATTATCACATGGTGTCGTTATACACTCTTCATTATACTCTATCCATTAGGTGTTATGGTAAGCTAACTTTTTGAAATATTTTTGCAAATCACAAGAGTGGTTCTCAGACAACCACGCCATCCAAAAATGATTACTCAAAGACAACTACCCTACTTCAGCTCAAATTGAACACTTCCAAGGAATTGACACAAAACATTTAAAGGCCCATGACACAATATTAATGTTTTGTTATCAAGGAAGGCAAAAGGATGGTTTGATTCAAAATTAATCAGCTCAGTATGTTAGGAGGGTGTTGCTCAGTTTAACCCTACTGAACAATGCAGATTTTCCCTGGGTACTCTGGTTTTGCCTTGCTTCAACACTAGGACAATGCACAAGTGGTGACTGTATTATGGTTTTGCCCTGCTTTAACCCTAGGGTATTTTTTAGGGCACTGCATATGTGTTGACCCTATTGTGGTACTCAGGTTTTGCTTTGCTTCAACTCTAGGGTATTTTTAGGGCACTGCATATGTAGTGACCGTATTGTGATTTATGAATTAAAATGGAATTAAAACATTTAATATATATATTACACCTACCCTGTGTTTTCTCTTTATTTTACAGGGAGAATTGACAACTTTCTACAAGTCTTTGTCGTACATTAAGGAGTCTGAAATGTTTTCGATGACACTGCCCAATGACTATAATGTGTCCTTCAATTTCTATTATTTTGTCATTGTCACTTTGATAATGTACATACCAGGTAAGCTACATTTTCTAACAAACAAGTAATTCATTTATTTTATTTAGCATGGATGAACTGAGGTACAGTAATGCTGTAATCATAGTAAAATGTGTGTGTGTGTGTGTGTGTGTGTGTGTGTGTGTGTGTGTGTGTGTGTGTACAAATCCAAGGTCTTACTACAAATATAATGTGTGTGCATGCGTGCGTGTATGTATGTATGTATGTATGTATGTATGTATGTATGTATGTCTGTGTGTGTGTGTATGTATATATGTATATGTGTGTGTGTGTACAAATCCAGGGTCTTACTACAAATACAATATTTATTATGCAGTGACAAATTACCCACAAAAAAGTGTAAACTCAGTTTATGCCCCTTTAACAATATTGTATGACTTATTTGTTTGTTCGTTTGTTTGTTTGCAGTGTTTCCTAGGCTCTACTCTCACATGATAAGACAAAGGAAGAAGATAATCGGTGGTAGATCTGTGAAGCAAGATTAAACAACATGTTTGTAGCGAGAAGAATCTATGCAATTACTACACTCAACAGTACATGTATTGATGTACACTGTGTGTCATTGGCAGGACAGTGACACATGGTTGAAACTCTTCAGCTGACACTCATCCAACAAATCAACTCTGTTCCAACACCTAGTGCATGGTGTGAGGCTAATTAGTATTAATTTATGTTAATTATATTAATGATATTCTGATATTCAAATTTCATGCTAATGCAGAGTATTCATTGGCCTCACACCATGCACTGTACTGCTCAAAGTGTGATTCCATTGTTGAAGCCAAATTGTAAATTATCGAAAATTAGGATATGTTGACTTCAAGGTCATTTAATAGACATTTAATACCTACAGTACTCATCATGTGATTGGTCATTGCACAGGTGTACATAGAATTGTTATTCCAGGTGCTAATAAGGATTAAGCATACAATATTCAAATTAGCTAGGATCTCGCATCTATTAAGATATATCAAAATACAAAATGTAGTATGAAATAAATGAGGAAAACAGATAAATCATTTCAATATCACCAGGTATATGGTGCAATAGACTTATTTTTAACAAGTTACTTTTTTCCACAGGGTTTAAGATTGAGATTTAAGGTTTTGTTTTTTTTAAATGTGCAATGTTGTTTTTGAGAAACATTGACACCGTTAAAGGGATTTATTTTGATGACATTACTAGTCATCATTTAAGAAACCAGTTACTGATGGGGGGGGGGGGGGGGTGATAAACAACTGAATTGGATTAATAACACTTGGCACAGTATGTTGGAAGTACAGAGACTTGTATTACATTTGATCATTTGATAAGAACAGTTTTATGGCCACATTGAAGTTTAGTAGAAAGGTAAAGAAAGTAATATAAAAAATTCATACATACATTTTACATCAAAACACACACAAAAAAAAACTTAATCTGCAAAAATGAGAAAGATAAGGCAAAAAAATAACTGTGTGTTCCCAATATAATGGCCCCAGAAAATAGGGTAAGTAGGTCAGGATTTCATTTTATATTATTTTATCTTTTTAATTATTTTTATTTTTGAAAAATATTGCTTCGACCCAAAAACAAACAAAATGTCGGTGACTATATATCTTCTGTGATACTTTTAATGAAATATGAAAAGACTTCCTAGGGGAAAGAAAACAGACGTACATGAAGGTCAAGAAGACAAAGAATTTCTTATCTTTTTATTTTAAATTTTTTAAAAAAATGTTGAGGGTTGGAGGCTTATTGGAAATCTACTCTTTTTTTTAATACACCCTAAATGATACGTCAGCAAAAATTTGGAATTCTGTTCCTAGAAATATTTTGACTGTGAGTAGAAATCTCATTACTATGTATGAACCCAGAGTACATACGATTCATTCTCGCACATATTTTTTTTATTTGGCCTAAACTCATTTTGATCGTTATTTGACATTTATCTTAGTGTATAAAAAGATAAATTATACAAAAATCAAAATTAGAATGCCAGACGACACTCATCAGTAAACTGAAAATGATCCAAAATTGCTTCCAGTTAATAATAAGTTAGAAGGATGAAAGAAAGTTCAAGGACTGCAGTTCACATTTTTTTTTTAAACTTAGTCATGAACTTGGTACTGTTGATATATTATAAACTTGATCCTTATACAATGCATCACACCTTGAGCAAACTTTTGAGTGAATCAAAATTATTTTATTATGAGAAAAATGCTGTACCATCATTATTTTTCTGGAGTGGTATTTATTTAAAAACTGAAATATGATGTATTTTTTGACATTCTTGATGAACTTTTTAAGAGTGATTTGCAATGTAGCCAGTGATTTGCAAAAGTAGCCAGGCATAGAGTCAGCCACAAATATGTAAATTGAATGAATGAATAAAAAGAAGGCGTTGTGAGTAAAGAATTGTCATTGGTACGGTAGCAATGCAAGATATAACGAGAGAAGTTTCAAGAAATGTTTCGAGACTGTGCGTGCTTTGAAGACCTGACAACCATCATTAAAAGACAAAATGTTTCGTGTACATTTTTTAAAAGAATTACCATCTCAACAACATACCTGGACAACATAAATTTTTTTGTCACATCGTGACAGACCGACCATGGAATAAATTCAATTCTCGTTACCTGTTATAACATTTTACCTAGTCTGGAGTCAAGTCCAACTGAACAACATGCCTTCACACTAGACTACAATTAGATGTTATTCCCAATATTTTTCTTCGTTCAGCTAAGGAAAATACAGATGACCTAAGGGGGCCTCTGTCACTACAATTCACTAGACAAGTGGTGACAACCCTTAGGTCACGAGTATTTTCTGGCTGAATGAAGAAAAATATCAGAGAATATCATAATTATACAAGCACCATTAACATCACAGAAAAATCGAGGGAACGTATGGCAATTTTGAACGTTTTGACTGATATTTCAAAAACAGTAGAACCAGTGGTGAAGACACACGTGGTCGTGACATAAAAGCGCGTTGTCATGACGTAGAAAGATTAGAGTATTATATTCCTTATTTTTTGTTTAATTTGGCTCGTGCATGGTATAATTTACTGTATGCTAGAGTGTCAAAATTGTACAAAAAATGATCAACTTATTTCCACTATCACTTGCATGTGTAATGCATGGAATGGAAGTCATGGTGTCAACCAAAAAATGGTATCATGGCGAGAAATCAAGTGATTGTCATTTTACTATGAAACACCCGAATGTTGAAATTTTATTTCTGGTGACGGGAATTGTTTTATCATACGTTCACGAAATATCAAACCTTGAATATTCTTTCTTGGATCCAGGAAATAAGACTTCTAACCTTGCTTTTGGTATTCTACACCAACTAGAAACATTGTTGTCATCAAAGAACAGTTTTTGAACTTGAAATTGAATGAAGCAGCTGTTTTTTCAATATCGTACTCCCTACCACTGTATCTCAATTATTGATATGTAAACAATATTTCCAGCACTTTGTGGGTTTTTTTTTAAGTAGATTGTAAAACAGTGCTTTTATGGCAGTACATGGCACATTTTTATTTTCACATAATTTCAGGGATCTGATCAGAGTTCTACAGCTAAACACTTGGTATTTGAGAATAGAAACCCAATAGTATATGTGTGTATATAAGTTCACAGAAAATTATTTCACCTCAAGTTTTGTAATTTGGTTAGGAAAGCATTTCAGATTTGGTTAACGTTTTAGAAATGGTAGCATAATGCCAATTACTACTGTATCAATGGTTTATTGTTTTGAGAATTTACACCTCCAATGATCAGGTCAGTGGGACAGTAGAATATACTTAGGAACGGTAAATTAGAAACGAATGTGACATTTGGATTTGCCTACTACGGACCCCAGTCATGCAATCGTGATCAAAGTCCGCAGTAGATGGATCGAAATGTCGCATTCGTTTCCAATTTAACCGTTCCAAAGTAACTACTGGTATACTGTACTGTCCTATTGACTCTTGGAACCATGAACACTTTATTCTTCGATACAACGTCAATTCTTCTGACATACCCCCATATGACGATTGAACAGTTTACAGCTATATACAATGTAGAAGGATGTACAAGTGAACATGTTCTCCTAAATTAATGCTTAGAATAACATAGTCTGCTAGTTACATGTATAATTGAGTTGTCTCGTCAGATAACAAATCTTTTTGGTACCCAATAAATGATGTCATTCGTACTTGAATCGTTATATAGAGTCCAACCCGTCGTCTGCTAGAATTCATTTAAAGGGGCACAAGCTGAGTTTATACATTTTTTTGGAGGAGGGGGGGGGGGGGGGTGTAACATTAGCGGTAGACTAAAAGATATTTGTTGTGGTGTAATTACTAAAGCATACATAGCTATCACTTGTTATTGGTAGAACTCAAACCTGGTATTTATGAATAATACATAAATTATTCAAATGATGTAATTTAGGTATACTAAAATGGCAATGAACTCATTATTGTACTATCAAGTGTGCTAACAATACCAAAATACGATTTAAGTGTCGTCAAAGATGTGCATGGCTATTAACATTTATGTTTAATTATGCACGTCCTATATACTATGTTTGGTGGTTTTACCCAAGGATGCATTGCGGCACAATGACTATGCACGGTGCATTCTATACACTATGTGCAACTATGTGCATTCTCCACGTGGAGGGTACTATCTACAATATCATTGTGAGGCATGTCATGAAGCTAGGCAGCTGGTCACAAATGAATCTACCCTGCGTGAGCTTATTCGCTTTGCCTAGTTATTATATTAGTTATTTAATTTTCACTTGAGTCAAATTGTGTATAAACTTCGCTTGTGCCACTTTTTTGAAATGTGTTTTTTTTCAGAGTTGTGTGCATTCTCTTCTCTGCACTATACATGTACATTAATTAATGATAGCAGTGACTGTTAACAGCCTCAGTGTTATTGCACACCAATAGATATCTAGTATTCAAACAAAGCTGAATGCCAACAGATCTCAAAGTCAGACATAATTCGTCATTATGGTTATATCTAGGACTATTTTTGTACATTTTTACTTGAAACTCACACCGGGTTTGTAGTATTTTCGTGAACTATGTCAGGAGTTATAAGTATGTCATACGAGGTGGGTAGGTCACTATTTTTAGTCTCGGCCATTTCTTTGATTAAGAGTAAAATTTTATTTTTCACTTTGTATAAACACACTGTACAAGTCTTGGATATCTTTAGGAACTCACACAAACACTGAAAAATGTCATATTATTTGATTTAAAAGTTTTGAGCTGTCCAAAAATGTCTTCAGGTACTATTGAATGACTCGTTATTAGGGTATATCAAGATGTGTAGCTACAAGTTATCTTTTCAATGAAATAAGATTTGAGAACTTGACATCATAATTATTAGGTACATTTACATAAATTAATATTAATGTCATGACAGAACCCTGTGACCATGTAATTGCAAGAGTGGTGCACGTGGGGGTATTTGCATAGTGCTTGCAGTGTTCTCTGTGGCTGTACATAATGAAATGTAGCGAGTGAAAGTGCAGCAGAAAACACAGCAAGCACGAGTCCAAATACACAGATAAAGTACCCACACTTGCATTCATGTGGCATGAGTTCTGTTATTATTATATACATTTATCCGAAACAGAAAATTTCCACAAAAAATGATTCAGTATCATCACATGCTGTTGTGTACAATGTGAGTCCGTTGCATGTCATTTGAATGTCATTTGCATATCATTAGCATGCAGGTGTGCAATGACGTCTTCAGTATTTCACAACAGTGCAAGTAATCTGTGGTACCTATTATGTAATGAAATTTAGGGAATGAGAAACTTTTATAGAAAAGCATAGGATATTGTTCATATCAAACACATACACTTTTCATATGTTAAGTATCGTTATGCGCTATGTTTTTGGACAGCTCAAAACTTAATTCCTGGCTTAAATTGTTTTATTTTTTTTTGATCACATACAATAGATTAGCTTGTTAAAGATAGACACATGTGCTCCAGTAACGTCACATTAGATTGGTTTTTAGTAATGCTCACAACAAAAACAGAAATAAAGTGTTCATATCAAAGTAACTTGGTGTTTGTAAATTACATTTTGTTTTATAAGGTTAGGTAACTGTCTAACCAACCCCCAACTCCCCATTAAGGTAATGTAAGTGTCTACCCCCTCCCCCCAATCTTTCCATTAAGGACAGGTGTTTAAGTAAACTTAGGTGGTTTTGTCTGTCTATCTGTTTCTGCCTGCCTGGCTGCCTCTGTTAGTTTATGCTTGTATGTATGTATGTATGTATGTATGTATGTATGTATGTATGTATGTATGTATGTATGTATCAGGGTTCGCACGGTCCTGGAAAACCCTGGAATTTCAAACCCTCCCTGGAAAACCCTGGAAAAATGCGCCCTACCCCTGGAAAACCCTGGAAAATGATCAAGTTCAATCGATCGATTAATATTGACGATCGTCATGTCCGTGCTCAAGCCACCCATTCATATGATTCTGAATCTCGTAAATGTGAAATCGCGAAAATATTTTCAAAGTCTTTCGCCACGCTGGGTGATGAATCAAAATTCACGCCGATTGAACGCAGACAGTCAAGCGATCGTTCCACGAGACACTTTGCCCCACAGACGCAGACCGTGCGTATTAGTTGAATGGGCGCCGCAGTGTTTCTTTCGATCTTGCATATATTGCTACTCCGTACATCTCCCAGTCGTCATTTCAGGGACATGATATTGTAACAGTCCCGGCCGGGGTAACATGTACAGTAGGTCTGTTAACAAGATTATCGTAACACTGTAGCGAGTATCAAAGCATCATCAACCTCGATTAGAAATTGTTACAAGTTCGGCGCATGAGTCGACTGATACCACAAGCTAGCGCCTAGGGAAGTGCATTTGAATTTCCGGGTTGTGGAAGTACGATTGTGACTTTTATTTCGTCGATAAATGGGTATTTGTGTTACATGTTCTAAAAGAATAAACTACTGTTTTATGTTGTCGGTACAGTAACATTCGTCAATGGTCAAGTTGAGTTGAAATCGCGATGTTCCGCAACTCGTGGCATCCGTACATAAACATCGAGACGCAAGCGATGAATGTATTCAGTTATTCATAGCTCGAAATTTTGTTACGTAAATGACGTTTTTATTCATAATTTTGAAGAAGAAAAATTATTTTAGGTGGCTTATAAATCTAGTAACATCAAACTTTAGTTTTTGATTTATTTTTCTGGATATGTCTGAATTAGACTGACGAATGCTGCGACTCAATCTTACACGATCAATGCACCAGCTTGACGAAACGGCTACTTAGGGGGTAGGGCAGAGGTTTCTCCGTTAATCTTAGCGTGCAAACGTGGTTTTGAAACCAACATTTTGCATAGTGTCGATTGTCTTTAAAATGTTTTGTGACATATTGTGGGAACTGTTGTTGATTTTTCTCGTCCACATCAGACAATTAGATGTCATTCAAAAAATATACTTTAGTGTCAACACCCCTGGAAAATGGCCAAAATCAATATGAATACCCCTGGAAAACTGACGAAAAACCCCTGGAAAGTCCTGGAATTTTGCTTTGCTTTAAGTGTACGAACCCTGATGTATGTATGTATGTATGTATGTATGTCTCTATATAAGTGTGTGTGTGTGTGTGTGTGTGTGTGTGTGTGTGTGTGTATGTGTTACGGAAGGGTGTACATTTTGATGATCTCAAAAATGGTTACTGTCCATTTTGCACCATGCACTTTTTGTTTGACGATACAATAGTAACTAAAGGCTGAGTTTCCATCATATACATTAATAACGGAAAGGAGAGTAATTTATAATGTAAATAAGTTTTACTGTGTGAAAATATTTATAATATCTTTTTAGCATGTGATGCATATATTAAGATAAGAATAATAACAAACATCATGATCATTGCAATTCTTTTATGTATAGCAAAGAAATATTTTGAACGGATAGAACACTCTGATATCCTCATTAATTGCATGCAACTTCAAAATGAAATAAAAATGG
>NC_135561.1:12682960-12725460 GCF_964340395.1 Glandiceps talaboti
TGAGTAAGAAAACCACCGATATATCAGATTACAGCATTGGCCAATTCACGTCCTATCCTAGACCCTTCTTCAGGCCTGTGGTCTCAGTTACCCAGACTCTCCGCCAAAAGCAGATATCGCTCAGCCCTGAAGTGAGCCATCAACGGCGAGGCTTGGTAACCGACACTACAGGCCGAATGGTGTAATTCACGTGTAAATTGATGATGCTGTATTTCATCCAATTTCAGAGTTCTGGTTGTGTGGTCGGTGGATTTATTCTACTTCTGACAGCGATATCAGAATGTGCATTTTCTCTACTTACATTCATCTTCTGTGCAATGGCTGTTTGTAGCTGTCGAAGACCATCATACAGGGTAGGAAATTTTCCACTGAATAGTTCCCTGTAACTCACTACAATGTGTACAGCAGAAATACAGCCTCCACTATTCCCATGCATACACCCTTGGGATACACTGCCAAACACACTAACTCGCTATATGTAATAAACACACATAGTTTTAGTGATCTTAACTGGGGATACTCATGGGCTAACGTTTATAGCACTCATAAATAGGACACATTTATTTAGTTTTATCTTGTAAATTCCGGGTTTAACTAATCAAGTTACAAATTTGTAACCATTTATTTAGCGGAATCCATGATTAGGATTGGGATTGTAAATTTTGCTTTTCATTCACAATTATTTTTAATACAAATTTAAAATTCCAATCTACATTGATTCCAGGCTACCATTCAGTATACTTCTCTCTCAAAATCTCTTCTTTAATTATATTCATAATTGCAGTCTGGTCGTCCGTATATCGTGCATAACAACACAGAACCTCAGCCACTTCTCTCTGGTGTACCCAGTACTCCGGTAATGTCAGGAACGATTGTGGTTGATCCCAGAAGACAAGCGCCCTCACGTGGTCACATGCAAGCAGATGGCAACGGTAGGTTATTGCTATGAAAAGATTGACTTCGTTTGGCAAACCCGAATATAAATGTACAAATACTTCCCTATCTTATTCCAATATATTTATGCCAACATAAAAAATTGTTCTTGAACTTGGGTTTCAGAAATGGCGATGTGAAATGACGTAAAGACAACCTTACTTTTATCAACAAGCTTAAACATGTCACGTGACCAATAATCTTTTTTTGTCTGTCTTGTATTGGCAGCTTTTCAGATGACCACTTTGCCGCCAACCACATTGTCAGTTGATGGAGCTGCATAGATGGTTTATACTGGGTATACATGTTTACATTAGTCAAAAGCACCTCTAAGCAGTTACACGTACCAAGACGAACATCTATCTGGAAATTTATGAGATAAAATGAATTAATCTTAATTGAATGTAAATGTAATATAATAAGTGTTTCTTGTGAAATTGTAGATTTTTTTTTGTTGGATATGTTATTATTTGACTATATATATATATATATATATATATATATATATATATATATATATATATATATATATATATATATATATATATATATATATATATATAAATCATCGCACGCCGAATATTACACTTTGTAATTATTATCAATATTTTCCTTAACATTGGATACGCATATCTATGATGTGTAATTGAATATGTAGTACTTACAACTAACTTTCAGGTATACATACATAATTTTGACATTTCTCTGTTTAAGTGTACTTGACACCACAATAATATTTTACGAGAAATTTTAAGTTATTATGTCCTCAATATGTTCACATGCATTAAATTAACTACTACAATTAACAATGCAATGCATTTCTTACAGTCACGAAATTTCTTTATGTTAATTTCCAACTTATACATTTTAACAAGAACAATAAACAAACTATAACTTAAATGTTAGGTGAAACAATTATAAGAAAATAAGATATTATAGAAAGATACGTCATCGATCGTGTAGCCTCCAGACTCAGTAATTACAGGGTCGGGTAAAATCCCCGGGGTCGGTACCAGTGGTCAGCTCTGGTGGGTGTGTGTGGCCAGTGCTGGAAACCCCAGGCCCCATTTTAGACCCACTTTGAACCAAAAATCAATACCCCATTTTAGACCATTACATGTTTTCGAAAGGTGAAATTTAACACTTTCCTTTGGAGGCAACATTTGGTATGGTTGCACTGCATCAATTAATTCTCGTGTTTGGATCTAATTAGCAAACTTAAGGCAATATAAGGTCAAAGGTCAACAGGTACATGGGTGCACTACTGAAATTATCGGGGCTGAGGTGAACACCCTCACTCCACCACAGTATCCCAATTTCTTAACAACACAGTGTTCCCTACTTACTCCTCTGAGACCCACTCCTCTCGTCAGAGCAGAAGTAAATGATTCACTGCACGGTTGTCAGCAGTGACTTATGCTCGACTGATTGGTGGCAGTGGTTGGTAGCGATATGATGCCAAAATCAGGAAATAATGCAAAATTAGGTATAAAAACAATGAGTGAAAGTATAATGTAAATCTCTCCTAATTCCATTTTTAAAATATGGCGCTCTCTCTGAGAACCGATTTATGAAATATCACCGCCTGTAATTTCCCCGGCCTTCCCCGTGATGAGGCTCTCTTACTTGATTAATCAAGGTATGTACATACATGTTGCCTGTCTCTTTGGGTAGTCATTAAAATTACAACAACACAATATACAAGATGACTATGCTTCTTCTGTTTTGTGATTAACTTCACGTTGTGCACACGTGTCGAAGATGTTCTCAATGAGAGTGAATGATGATGGGTAATGGTGGTGCATATACATATTAGATGTATCTCATTCATTGATGGTCCGAGGTAGATACTGTAGTTTAAACAAGTGTATTTGTTACTGCAATATATATATATATATATATATATATATATATATATATATATATATATATATATATATATATATATATATATATAGTTTTGACTACAGGTCACAGTGTTGTTTGGGTCATGAATTATAATGGACTTTGAGCTTCTTCGTCAAAACGCCATTAAGGACACACTCGTTGCACGGCAGCAGTTAGCTATCGTGCACATGATTTCCTGCATGCTAAGAACAAACTGACACCCATCCACAGGTAATCTCAAATGACCAAAACTATTACGCTCTGCCACTGCGGTATAGAGCACTGTCTTAGCAGATTGATACTCACCGAGTTATATGTATATATATATATATATATATATTATATATATATATATATATATATATATATATATATATATATATATATATATATATATATATATATATATATATATATATATATATATATATATATATATATATGTGTGTGTGTGTGTGTGTGTGTAAACTATTCTCTGCCCAACGCAATGGCAGCCATACACCGCGTCATTTGTGATAGATAACGACTATGAGGGTCGCTCTTATATCGCCAGTGGACAGGCTACAATCGAGCTAATTAAAGAAATCACACCGATTTCACTACATCGGATTTTAATCAGATTTAGGTCACAGTGTGATATGCACCGAATTTCTAGGCTTTAATACAGTATTATACACATAACATAAAAAATAACACATACCGGAAGTGGCATAAGGGGATTCCCCTGTTCTAAAAACAGTTAGTATTCGTCGTGCCTTGTTTCGCAATTTAACTAATCCAAAATATTTACTAAATAAGCACCATTTCTTTCGTAATATAAAATTATGACAGGCAGAAAAACTCGTAAACAACCTCACGTTTTTATAAACCTATTGACATGGGTCTACTTCAAGTATCGTATATTCTCTGGAAAATTATTGGGTTTAAGGCCCGGAGCCGGGGTTTAATAAAGTATACTTGAATGTAACCAACTTAGGATGAGAATAGTTTCGTCAGAATAATCAGACAGAAACTAAGAATAAATTATTGATTATTACGCGACATTTGGTCAATTCAACGAATCTTGGTACTAAAATATACCAACTACAGGTCACAGTGTTGTTTGGGTCGTGAATTATAATGGACTTTGAGCTTCTTCGTCAAAACGCCATTAAGGACACACTCGTTGCACGGCAGTAGTTAGCTATCGTGCACATGATTTCCTGCATGTTAAGAACAAACTGACACAGGTAATCTCAAATGAATTATTTAATTAATTTCATAACCACTTACAGAATTGACTTTAGGGAGCCTTCACTATTTACAGGGGGCGGGTCGGAGGAATCGGGAGTGGGTCACATTTTACAAACCTGTTCTTGGGGAGGGTCATATTTTGCATTACAATGTTTGGGGGACGGTCACATTTTATGATCCGTAGTTTTGAGACCAAATTGAACATTCGATTATGGTCAATTTGTTTTATGTGTTTTGAGATGTAAAAGTGAGATGAGCACTCAACATTTTTTACGAGTACTTTACATGCCAAAATAAAAAAAATACATATATTGTAGAAAATTGTTTTATAAAACGATGCATTTTGTTGAGTGTGCCATCTCACCTTATCACTCACACTGTACGTGAATGTTGTTGTTAAAATATGATTGTGATGGTAGCAGAGATGGTGATGATTAATTTGTATGTATACATATAATGGAAATATTGATTAACGTTCAGTATATGCAGTTGCCATGGGGATGGTCATGTTTTACAAAATGGGACAAAGGGGAGGGTCACTTTTTAAAATAGAGAATGGGGGGGAGGTCCTGTTCTACTTAACAGACCATGTGTGATTTGCTCCGGCCCTCCCCCTTGTAAATACTGAAGACTCCCTTAAAATGTAAGTTTCCATAATCTGACACATATCGATAGTTTGGGGTGGGCCGATTGGTTACCACGTGTAGTTTCTCTTTCACACATTATCGGACCAGCACATCATTACTTTAGGATATCACATATGGTCTCGAGTAACTTGATTTTTTAACTATTAGAAAGTTACATTAAAGATCTCAAAATTATCGATCTTCTTTGTCCACTTAGATGATCGTACACAATGGAAGCTGTTAACGTTCCAGAGCCATTATTTAGTATACCGCCAATAAACAAGCTGTTCTTTGACTTAGATAGGGAATTGTGCACGAATGAAGTGCGTCAAATCAAGCAGTTGCTCAGGGGAAAGTACCTTTCAACGCCTGATGAAGAACGACTGGAAACTGCATCAGATGTATTTCACCACTTACATGACAATGGTAACGTCACAGCAGAAAGGATGGATCTACTACTTCAACTTTTGGAAGTTATTAAACGGAATCCTCTGAAAGACACCATAATCGAGTTCCAATATAAAAATGGTCACAGAGCGAGGAAAAAAAAATGTGGGTATGATACTATCCAGATTACATTGACGGAAACCAATGCGACACGACTAAACAAAACTCCAATTCTATAAGAATTACAATAACATTTGATAGAACACATCACATCATAATTTCAAACCACTATAACTGTAATTAGCACGGAACAATGCAGCAAGAATCATCACGCTGATCAAGAAATATCGTCAAATAACACAAATCCTTAAGGAGCTCCACTAGCTATATGTACAGGATAGATTTACAGTGTTTTCAATCGAAGTATGAAAGACAAATTTGAAGTACTGCAACATATTGATACACTACTGAACTTGCCCTAATGCATTACCGTGTCAATTTAAACTCTTATTACATACAAATCTCTGAATTGCAAGTACAAATAGTGTCGTATGGTGGGCGTGAGTTCTCACGAGCTGCACCCCATCTATTGAATACGCCGCCATTAGAAATAACAAAAACCATATAGCTAACGTTTTCAAAAAAAACTTAAAGTCATATCTTTTCTTCAGAGCACACTAACTGTACAGTGCCTCTTAATTAACTGTACATCTTTGTTGAAACTGGCGCTTTATTAATTCACTGACTGACTGACTGACTGACTGACTGACTGATTGACTGATTATGATTCGTGATATTAAAATTTGGTTATTATTTACAGATACATGTATTTCTATACCAGATTAAACAGATTAAACCTACACATAGTAATTTCTGGAATGCCTAAATCTTGGCTATAGTATATGATATACCCTTCAATTAGCAAAGGGTGTGCCAATCTGAAAAGACTGTGGAATCTGAAAGGACTTTGTGATATCAATTTATGTCTATAGTGGAACAGGTGTAATGGTTTTTGAAATGAAATTATTCACATTAACAGAGATGCACATACAGACATACATTTACCCATTCATATAGAACAAATGTTAGGATTACTTATTAGTATCATTTGAACATAATGAACTTTTGTTTAGAGTTGTCTATTATCTATGTCAAATCTGAATATTATATAAAAATTCCAAACTTAGAAAAGAAAGTAGGAAGCTGCATAAATCGAAGTTGAATGTAGTGCTTTCTAGTCTTGCGACGAATATGAAAAAAATGTCTTTATAACGAGTGAAAAAGACGAAATTTCAAGTATGTGAAAAGGAAATGGTCGTCACTGTCAATAGTCTATGGCAAAACTCGAGAGTTTCAATACAACGGCATGTTATTAGTAAAAGAATTACACGTATGCGACTTGTGATGCGATCAGGTCAAATTAACGCAACTAACAATTTCACGATTTATGCAAGAAATTCAGCTCCACTTCTGTGATTTTTGAAGTCCCAGGAAAAGTTAGGTGTCTGAAAAGGTGTTCAAATGCCTGTAAGATGTTCTCAGTACAGGAAAGCTTGCCGTCTTCAACTTCACTCGGCCTTAGCAATGCCCTAATACATACCCAGAATGCGCAATCGTTTCTATGGCAAATAATAACAAAATTCAAATCCTCGTTACATCGCTAGTACGCATCGAAAAGTTTACATACGTACGTACAATAACAACGATTTTGCACATTTATTAAGCTTTTGCAATTTATTGAGCTACAAACAAGAACTTGGTATATGTTGTTTCACATTAAATTTTCAAGAATGATAAAATTGTTTTACAAATTAAAAATCCAAAATAAATACCCAATACTCATCCATATGGCCACTTTGACCTTGGATTTTCAATGGAAAGAGGAAACATATTGACCTTTGAACCTAATTCAACCCTTGAGTTTTGTTGTAATAATTATATTATAATGAAATGAATTGGTATGTTTACTATTTATCATAGATTTACATATGTTGATTTCATTCAGATGCAATTATTAAGGAGTGTTATTCTCTTCTCTTTCATGATCAGAAAAGCAGAGACTTTGGGATGGTTAGTACACATTAACAAATCTGAATACTCACAGCACAAAGGTTATATTTGTGTATCGTTAAGATTTAGGTCAATGTTGATTAAGTGTAAAATGTTACGTCACATTGAGTGAGTGTATGGAATGCTGTAATTTGATTGGTCAGAAAGTGATGAATATAATAGTTATTTATAAGGGCAAATACTTTTCGGCATATACAGGTAACCAATTTTAATTGAGGTCAATGAATAAATCTCCTTTAGAATATTGGATGACAATTTTATTTCTTCAAAAAAAAGTTGAAACTGTGAAAAGCAATTTGTTTTTGTTTGGTATTATATACTGAACTAGCCAAATGTTTAAATTCTAAAATGTATGTAGGACAATTTGTAGATATTAAAGTAGCCACTTGCTGATAGAAATGTAATGAGACGTATACATGTAACATTACGTACATCCTAGGTACATCTTGAATAATGTAAACTTTATTAGACAATATTGGTGACAAAGTTGACGTTTGGAAACATATATCATATAACACATATATTTATATTTGTTAAATACCTTATTTATAATATCATAAACCATACAGTTCTGACCCAAATATTTCATCATCGGTGGGTCTCCAGTTATGTCAAACAAGTCAAGTTCTGTTACACTTTAAATACTGAAGACAGTGGTTATTGTCATGCAAAATAGTGTTCTTGTCTTGGAATGGTATGAATATTATACACTCAACCAGCTGTTGTTTATGATATTATTTATGTATAGAACCTCAGTGTAAAGTTAAATACCTTATAAATATATATTATATTGTTTTCAGAACATGGTAGATTGCCTGATGGTAAGTGAGGATAAAAACATATTACCAATGCCAATTTGTAACCCTATAACACCGATATACTCATCACACGGTAACAGGACAACTGCCCCCCGGACAATTGCCCCCGAAGGACAACTGCCCCCCGGACAACTGCCCCCGAAGGACAATTGCCCCCCGGACAACTGCCCCCGAAGGACAACTGCCCCCCGGACTACTGCCCCCGAACGAAATTTCAGATGTACGGGGTTGTCATTCATTAAAAAGTCACCGTCGGCAACTTACCGCTGCAATTTGCGTACATTATATACTCACTAAACACAAACACAAAGTCATTTTTTTACTGGAAAAGATTTATTTATTATCAGTTCAATACAAAATATACAGGTAACAAGATAGAAAACGAGTCAAAAGTAGGAAAAATATTGAGACTCGGAATGTACATTCTCGTAAGACTTTGGTGACAGTAAATGGTGACTCGGCTCGGTTTATCATGATCAGCCAGTGTTTAAAACTGTAAATTGTGGGCTATTCCCCCGAAGAAAATCTAGCACGTGACGATTTTCAAGATCTTGCACTATTGCATGGATTCTGGCTGCAGACTCTTGATACTGTCGACATTGTGGTTGCGCTGATTCACCGGCAATCATTTGGTTGATGATGACGTTGTTAAGTGCCTGCTCACATTTCAGAATATTGAGAAATCGTCATATATTTGGGTGATGATAAGCAACGTTGGCTTGCATTCTGCGGTGCCATCCCTCTATATTGTTGTTGGTTCTTGGTAACTCGTCGTTGACTCGTCTATTCATGTTCCACCTTGTAATTGGGAAACGTGGGGGTCGTCGCCTGATGTTTATTATGATCAAAAATATGAAAACATTTATTTCAAAGAATACAATTCTTGTAACTTTGTCTACTTTATGTTATTGAAGTGTTTCTATGTAGATAGGTGAATCAATAATATTCTAAATGTGCCTGTCTTTAATTCTCATTGCAGGGAGACTCGAATCCTGGAGAGATGTAGAAGGTAAGTGCAGAGAAATGTCTATAATGATTAAATAATTTGATATATATAAGATTTTATTCAACACAAGAAAATAATCAGATAATCAATCTCAGTATTTTATTATTATTTCATTCTGGTCATTAATAACTTGTCATGTTACATTTGACAACCATATTAGTTGTATTAGTAGTACCACTTTATATATATATATATATATATATATATATATATATATATATATATATATATATATATATATATATATGTATATATATATATATATATATATATATATATATATATATATATATATATATATATATATATATATATATATATAACTCGGTGAGTATCAATCTGCTAAGACAGTGCTCTATACCGCAGTGGCAGGGCGTAATAGTTTTGGTAGTACTGGAACTCTTTCTTGGGTGTAACTCGGAGTTTCACGCATATTGCGATCATCAGACACTCTGAGGCCTACTCTCTGGGTGTGCTGTATATATAGAGTGTAGACAATAGAAATACCATCACTATTGACTGTGTCGGTGGGTAGGTGTTGTATGTGTGGAGGTGTTGGTTGTTATTGTGTGGGTTATTGGGTGCGGACAAGTAAGTGTTGGCGGGTTGTTACATGTTGGGCTTTGATGTTCCGTTAGTTAACGGGTTTAGTTTAGGTGATAGATGCTCTATTGAAGTTGGACAAATAAAACTTATTCTCGTGTCGGCATTTGGATATCAACTCAGTTCTTTTGTTTAGTGTGGAGCTTTTGTCTGCTTTAATAATAGTTAGTTTTTCGGTTAAACACAGGTTGCATCGTTTTGTTTTATTGGTGTATGCTTGGGCTTTCTTGCTGATGGACCAGGATACGGAAAAAGGCTCATTGTTTCTTTTCAGTTTCCAAATGTGTTTTGATAGTTCTGTGCTGTTTTCGTGTTTTTCATGTTTGAATGACTGTTTGTGGTTGGCGTATATCTGTTTGAAGTTGTTCTCTGTTAGACCGATATATACTTTTGTTTGTTTTCCGTGGACGGTGGCTTGGTATACGATGTTTTCCGTTTGGCATTCGCCGTTCAGAGGGCAGGTGTCTTTCTGTCTGCAATTACAGGGTTTTTGAGTGGGTTTAGTTTCGCTGTTGGAGATGGTGGCGTTATGCGCTTTGATTATGGTAGCCATGTTTGGCATGCAGCTATAACTGACTTTGACATTGTTTCTGTTGAATATTTTGTGTAACTTAGAGTCTGCTGGGAAATGTTTTGTGATTAGGTTGAGGAATCGTTTGCCTACATTGGTGGCTACGTTTTTGCTGTATGGTGGGTTAAACCAGATGATGTTTCTATTTCTGTTTTTCTTGTTTTTCTGCGTCGGGGTGCTGGTGTACGTGATGTTCTCTTTGTGGCCGCTGGTTTTTAGTGCATTTTGGTACAGTGGGGCTGCCTGGTTGAAGATGTGTTCGTCGGATGATATGTCGGAAATTCTACGGCCGACGGCTGACGATATGTTCTTGATGATGCTGGGTGGGTGGTTAGACTGCGTGTGTATGTACATGGGGTTGTCGTTGGGTTTCCTGTAAGGGTAATATTTACCGTTGTTGAGGTTGAGCGTTATGTCTAGAAAGTTGACGGTTTTCAGATTGGTGAGTATGGTTATTTTTAACCCCATGGCTTTGAAGGTTTTAGTTATGTCTTTTCTGATACTTTCTGATTTACTTCCGGTGATGTTCTTGAAGGCGGCGAGTCCGTCGTCCCTATATAGACCTATGTTTTCTTTACCGTATTTTTTGGCTAATTTGTGTAGCATGAATATTCCGACCAGTTCGCATATTTCGGCCCCGTCGTTGCTTCCCATTGTGACATCAAATGATACATTGCTATTCTTTTTTACCCATGGTTTGGTTTTATCAAAGAGGAGAGATTTCCGCGCGTGCATGATAATTTGTTTGTCTTCATCTGATATGGTGGTGTATTGGCCGGCAAATTTGAGGGATTCTAATAACAATTTTTCGGTTATGGATGGGTAAAAGTCGCATATGTCGAAGCAGGCGAAAGTGTGTTTGTTTTTGTCCTCTAAGTTCTTGAACCATTCGATGACTGACATAGAATTTTTCCATTGGTTAATGTTATGAATGTGTGGATTTACTTCACTATGCTTTCTTTCAGAGCATGTGAGACTATACAGAGGTAAGATATTCTGGAATTGTCTTAGTTACGTATAATAACATATTTTGTAGAAATGTAAATGTGTATACAGTGACATTAATTTATAACTTTACTCGAGTTTAATATTGTTCTTTACAATTGTATTTGTAACACAATGCAATGCTGTAGATTACATAATTATATACAATTTTATTGATTCATTTTAGTTGATGCAATAAACAATATCAGGAATTGATAAATAATGGAATCAGATATGGTAATATGTTGATACATGGTTATAGTCTGAGCACACTAATGATGATATGATATGTACCTCTTCATCCAAATGTTAAGTGTCAGAGTTCCATGGGAGTAACTATAGCAACAATCAATATTTAGATCATTTCCTCGTTCACTATCCAACTGTTTGGCAATGGGGGTTGTGCTACTTAGCTTCTCATATTTAGCCCATAAATAGTGTACATCATATGTAGAGCAACTAAAATAAGCAAAGTATAACATATTGTCCTTCTTTTATTTTTGTCAGAGTTGTATACAGGTAAGTAGTATATGATATTAGTAATTTATCTAATTATCATTAACACATGTGTACATTCACCCTATATTTGTGCATTTTCCAAGTCCATTATTTCATTTCTCTTTCACTGTAGTCTGACCACCAATAATGATATGATCTGTACTTTTTCATCTAAATGTTAATCCTTAGAGTTTCACGGGTGTAACCATAGTAACAATCATAATTTAGATATTTCCTTGCTCAATATTCAACCGTTTGGCAGTGTGTGTTGTGCTACTTAGCTTCTTATCTTTAGCCCATAAGTAGTTTTGTTTATCAGTGTAGAAAAACCATTTCAACAATCTGGAGTGGTTTTGGTATAAAGTGATGATGAATGTGTAGATAACATGGTATGTGAATATAAGTGGTACATTTTATTTGATTATGTAGGAGGTAATAATAATATTGAGTACAGTTGTATATAAAATACTACAGACAGTGTCTATCATCCGTTACGAGCAGCGGTATAAAGACATTTGTCATAGAATTAATGAAACGTATACCCACAGACGCACAGTTGTTGAACGTACATCCCTCAAAGGTTTGAGAGCTTGGTCCTAAAATCACACGTGGTATTGGTGTCTTATTTACTTTACAATATTTGTTTTACATTTAATTGACAATAGTATCAATAACAATGTTACTATTCCAACATAATCAGTGTGAACATCGTGTGTAGAGCAACTCAAATGCGCAAAGTATAATATATTGTCTTTCTTTTATTTTTGTCAGAGTTGTATACAGGTAAGTTGAATTATGATATAAGTAATTTGTCTAATCCATTAACACATATGTACATACACACTATAAATGTGCATTTTCCTAGTCCAAAAATTAATTTCTCTTAATTCTAATTATACAAGCTGAGTACACCATATTTTTATATGTAGTATTGCTATCAAAGTTTGTTATGATGAATGGTTATGGATATCAAAATTTTAATCATTTATATCACGATGTCATGTGATATGATTTAGTAATACCTCACCTACCTTTACCCATTGTTTATTGATTTCTATTTCCATAATTTCATATAATATTGTAAATTTCATTTTATGATTATAATTGTATTGGATATTATAAAATGTAATACATATCTAAAGACTCTTAGCTGAATGGAATCAGTATGACTAGTTAACTGTCTAACCAATTGTAATGTTTACTTCTTATTACAGCACATCTAATACAACTTGAAGAGAGGTCGAGAGTATCCTTTAGAACTGTCTAGATAATCTATTTCATCCAAATTAACCAACATGAACAAATCCAATAATTTTTGAAAATGCAACAAATCTCCAGAATGATTACAAACCCGATAAGAAAGAATATTCCTATGGCAATACAAGTAAATCTTTAATTTTGTGGTCACAAGAGAATCACACCAAAATTAGAAGAAAAAATATATTTGCTTTCCATGTGCATTGTGTGTCTTTTCACCAATAATCTATGTCAAGAAAGGAGGAAAGATATAATGATCACGTACGTATTGTATGTATGTATGTATGTATGTATGTATGTATGTATGTATGTATGTATGTATGTATGTACCGGTATGTATGTATGTATGTATGTATGTATGTATGTATGTATGTATGTATGTATGTATGTACCGGTATGTATGTATGTATGTATGTATGTATGTATGTATGTATGTATGTATGTATGTATGTATGTACCGGTATGTATGTATGTATGTATGTATGTATGTATGTATGTATGCATGCATGCATGTATGTATGTATGTATGTATGTATGTATGTATGCGTGTGTGTATAAGTACGTAGGCGGGCAGGCAGGATGTGGTGTGTATCTCTGGCTAGATGTGGATAGATAGATAGATTGACGGTGGTGGCTTTTATAACAATAAAATAAAGACTTTCATAGGTATTACTTTCAAGCTATTCTATGACTTGACAATAATTAGAAATCATCTGAACAATCAGAAGCAATGTGTGTTGGATTAAAGACGATGGGATCTGTTGTTGAAGAACAAACCGAAAAACCTGACAAGGATATCACGGAAGAGAATACTACACAATTAGAGATTAAGGTAAAACACACTGTAATTGTGTACAGGAAAACCAAGTATTAGGTGTCAACATTGTGCCATATATAACTATTTTCAGGGATATTAAAGTAATGGAAATGTTTTTCGGATTTATTTCCACTTCGTCATGTCGATAACGCGATGTTAAAGGAAATGTAGCTTGTATATTAAGTTTTTTTCTTTCCAATTTTGGAGTAAACAATTAAGATTTAAAAATGTAACTGCAGTTGAAGTAGATGGGGAAAACATCAGCACTTCAATGTCCGTGTGTGTAAATGTCATTTATAATAGGAAAGAAAACTGAAAGAATTGGAAACAACGCTTAAGTACAAGACAGAGGCGGACATTGATCTTAAAATGCAAGAAGTTCACGATCGTCTCATGAAAGAAGCGAAGACCTTTGTTGATAGCACCAAACTTAAAGCCGAAATTGAGGCTTTAAACGTGTCCAAGAAAATGCTGAAGTAAGTCAAACTGGTGTCAATCATGCCACGATTGCGCAAGATTCGAGCAAATTACATTTATAAAATATACAGGTACGCATGAATTAATGGCAATGTACTCAATGGCTATAATGACTTGTAATTTCGATGTAAGTATAAAATTTACCAGAACATGTTTAGTGATGTTTAGATATTCATAAACACTGATATTGTCAGTCGGGAGGTCACGGGTTCGAATCCCACTGGAAACAGGGGATTTTTCTGTGACCGACCCAAACCCAGGGTGAGTGTTCTACAGACTCGATGGGTGGGCTGTATCACTCAGCCGTGTCTCACTCACAAGACGAGTGCGAATTTGGGGGGACTCCTGTAGTAATGACTCGAAAAGTCGGGGACGATTACTCACACGGAGCCCGCAGGTGCTATGTTTGCCGGGCCTGGGTGACTCTGGGATAGCCTGTGGACTGACTGGGAAAGCCTTGACAGTTCCACAGCAACGTGATATAGAGCGTGCAGTATAGCCCTGTCACGTAGTCCCAAACCAGAATGGATCTCTGTAGCATTTGTGTTTGTTTGTTTGTCTGCATAACAGAAAATCGCTGGGAGGAATTCCCAGCACAAACAAAATTTAAAAAAAAAAGAAAAAAAGAAAAAAAAACCCACAAAAAAACCCACTGATATTGTCAAAATTGTAGCAGCGACGACGATATGAATCAATGAAATAGCGAAAAGGACATATGGTAGGCGGGCATCCTTATGTATGCGTGCATGTGTATCAATTTATATATTCACAGAGAGTATTTCGCATTGAAAGATGAAACAGAATCTGTCAGGATGAAGCAATACATCTTTGAGAAGGAGGTATTTATGTTTGAAGTTTCTATTAGAAGGGAAATTGAAATGATTACTATGTAAATGAATACATTCATTTGAGTACAATTATCACTATTGCGACTCTATATGGTATGTTACGTAACCAAATTACATCTAATATTTAGTTATTTAGGAGTACTGTGGCTCGACACTGTATACAATTCTCTTTCATCAAGGGTTAATAATGGTCGATGATTTAGGGATGAAAAGTCTGTGTGTGTTGTGTGTGTTTTGTGTTTGTTTGTGTGTGTGTGTGTGTGTGTGTGTGTGTGTGTGTGACTGACTGACTGTCTGTCTGTCTGTCTGTCTGTCTGTGTTACCATTTTCTCAACAACGGCCGGCTCAACTCAAACGAAATTTGGAGCACGAGTTCTTTAGGATAATGGCTAGAGCTGACTAGGTTTTGGCAAACATTCATGAATATATTGATGAGCTATTTGCATAATACTTGTTTTCGGTAATTAGGCTATATCTTAAGAATGCACACTTCAAATTCAATATAATTTGGTACACACATTGATGATAACAAGGTGTATGTGTCAAATCAAACCATGTAGTTTCATGACTTATTTGCATAATTAATCAATACACCTGCAAAATTTAATGTGATTTAATAAAACATGTCATGGAAAACCTGTTAATGTAGCTTTCAGTTTTAATGAGTCATTTACATAATGAATGATTTTCAGTAATTAGGCTATGTATGAAGAGTGCAATCTTCAAGTTCTATAAAATGTGGTACATACATTCATGAAAGCAGGGTGCACATGTCTCATAATGCTTATTGATTAACTCTTAGTTTTAAAGAGTCATTTGAACAATTAAGGATTTTCAGTAATTAGGCTATATCTTATTAAAAACGCATACTTCAAATTCAATATAGCGTTGTACATACTTCAAACATAAGTAATCGCACACGGCTGGAAAGCTTGGTGATGTAGTTTTTAGTTTTAATGAGTCATTTGCATAATTAACGATTTTCAGTAATTAGTCTATATCATAAAAACACACTTTTCAAATGCAATATAGTGTTGTACATACTTCAAACATAAGTAATCGCACACGTCTGGAAAGCTTGGTGATGTAGTTTTTAGTTTTAATGAGCCATTTGCATAATTAACGATTTTCAGTAATTAGTCTATATCATAAAAACACACTTTTCAAATGCAATTAAATTTGCTGCAAACTTCGAACATAACTAATCGCATTTGTTCTGATGCATTTATTTACGATTTTGCCTGTACGGAAGGCTTTCACTTTAAATCTTGTTATAACTGCATTTGGCGTGTGTAAGGGACTGAAAAAGTTTTTTCTCACTACGACTTTATCACCGGACATCTATTAAGTCAACATCGATAAGTCTGTTTTCTCCCTTTTTCTAGTAAATTAACAGGTGGGGTGGGGGGCTCTTCAGCAGGAGTTAGGATGGACACGGTTCCTTCACAGCAAGTTAAAGTCAAGTATACTACTTTGATGCTTCACATTGCTATTTTGAAACCATTTTAACATATTCTAGGTGCATCAAGAGAAGGCGGATTTACATCAACAGAAAGCGGATTCACAACAAAAAATCGAAGACAGGACCCGTCACAGTCTTGGTAGACTTACCTTAAAGGGGGAAGAAGTCTAATTATTATGTGAAAAGTGGAAATCCTAAAATATGTTTTTCTCACAATTGAGATGCTTCATTTCAAAGGTTATTTTCCATTCTAAAATTTGATTTTAAGTCGGCATAATGCATATTGATATGGTTGTTTTCATTGATTGCTAATCTAGTCTTTTATAGAAAGTATCCATAACTAGACATACACTCTTTATATTTGTATTTTAAATTAGTAGTTAATATATAATTTATCCATATTTACTACTAACACCAGAACGCATAGTATTAGGTGATGTTCTCAATTACTTCATATTTCAAATACTACTAATCCCCTTTCTATGGTTTCTACATTACACAGTGTGTTTTGTTATATTTCTTAGATTGAATGATTATAAACATACAGGGGATAATTAACATAATGCAAACATAATGTTAGATCTTTTAACATGTGTTTCTTTAGTTTCAGTGATCTCTGCAAGATGATACATTATTATTACTGTTTTATGTGTGTATTTAGATTTGTTAGATTCTGTAGAGGTTCTTGCATACTTTTCCTATAACGTCACTGGTATCATTTTATTCAACCAGTACTGTAATACAGTTTTTAGTGTTTTGTCAGATTCAATACAAAATAATAAAACAACTCACCTGGAACATAAGAAATATCCCAAGATTACAATTGTATTTCTGGAGATATCATCCCAACTTAGGATGAAAAGACACTGTAAATCTCAGTCATCATTATTTTGATAAGACATTTAGAAAGAAGCAAATATTATGTTAAATACTGTAATGTATGATGCATAATAATTTCTACACCTCAACAATTGATATCTTTGAAAACCTTTATTTAGTGATTTGCACACTACTCTGTGTTTGATAAAGAAATAGTATGGCAATAATGATAAGTAGTTAATAAAAGTGAGCATTCTTTGTATTTGAATTGAATATGTATTGCTTCAGAATAAAAAAATTGAATCAGCTTTAAGATGCTTATTGTTATTTATATACACTGTGCCACTCATTGCATTTGGAATTTATATGAAATGTTATGTGCGTGAGTTGGTGTTTGTTTGTTTGTTTGTTTGTTTGTGTATATGTGTGCGTCTGTGTGTGTATGTATGTATGTATGTATGTATGTATGTATGTATGTATGTATGTATGTATGTATGTATGTATGTGTTTTTATGTATGTATGTATGTATGTATGTATGTATGTATGTATGTATGTATGTATGTATGTATGTGTGTATGCATGTATGTATGTATGTATGTATGTATGTATGTATGTATGCATGCATGCATGCATGCATGCATGCATGTATGTATGTATGTATGTATGTGTGTGTATGTATGTATGTATGTGTGTATGTGTGTATGCATGTATGCATGTATGTATGTATGTATGTATGTATGTATGTATGTATGCATGCATGCATGCATGCATGCATGCATGCATGCATGTATGTATGTATGTATGCATGCATGCATGCATGCATGTATGTATGTATGTATGTATGTATGTAATGTATGCATGTATGTATGTATGTATGTATGTATGTATGTATGTATGTATGTATGTATGTATGCATGTATGCATGCATGCATGCATGTATGTATGTATGTATGTATGTATGTATGTATGTATGTATGTATGTATGTATGTATGTATGTATGTATGTATGTATGCATGCATGCATGTTGATAATGCAGCATTCTAAACTAAACGTCAATAATACTAATGTCACTGTTTGATGACAATCAATTTTCCATCACAAAAATTATTCTCTTGGGTGAAACTTGCTTAGTAGGTTGGTAACCTGATACAGGACCTGCCAATATTCACTCGACTGAAATATCATAAATAATCGAGTGAGTATCATAATTACGATCTATCTTACTGGACTTTTTTGCTGTTTGAGTGGCAATAGCTTCACATCCCGGCCCTCCACACTTCTTCCGGCCGACTAGTGCTGGTTACCCAGACTCTCCTCCTAAGCTGGGGCACATAATCAGGATTTATCGATTATAATCACAATCATGATTGGTATTCACAGTAATGATACCTTGAATAATGACTGACGTGATTACAAGATGGCGGACAACGTAATCATAGGGGGATCGCGCGCGTAGCTGACCGCAAGTTAGAAATGACGGAAAACATGAAATAAATTATGTTCGGTGGTTTGGTAATTAGTTATCACAGTAATCATCTTGACGATGTAAAATCAGGAAATGTGTGAAATTTTAAAAGTGTTTACATGAACGTAATCATAATCATGATTGAGCATTTTGTTTAAAATCTTGTTTCCAGAAACCAACCACGCCCCAGATCTTGCTTTCCAATCACAATTATATTTTATACAAATTTAAAATTCCAATCTCCTTGGATTCCAGGCTACCATTCAGTACACTTCTCTCAAAATCTCTTCTTTAATTATATTCGTAATTCCAGTCTGGTCGTCCGTATATCGTGCATAACAACACAGAACCTCAGCCACTTCTCTCTGGTGTACCCAGTCCTCCGGTTATGTCAGGAACGATTGAGGTTGATCCCAGACGACAAGCGCCCTGACGTGGTCACATGCAAGCTGATGGCAACGGTAGGTTATTACTATGAAAAGATTGACTTCGTTTGGCAAACCCGAATATAAATGTACAAATACTTCCCTATCTTATTTAAATATCAGTATGCCAACAGAAAAGTCATTATTGAACTTGGGTTTCAGAAATGGCTGCATGAAACGATGCAAAGACAACCTTCATACTTTATCAACAAACCGTTATACATTGTCACGTCACCATTGGTTTTCTGTCTGTCTTGTATTGGCAGCTTTCCAGATAAACACTTTGCCGCCAACCACATTGTCAGTTGATGGAGCTGCATAGATGGTCTATGCGGGATATACATGTTTACGTTGGTTATAATATTGGAGACGTAGAAAAGCACCTCCAAGCAGTTTATACACGTACCAAGACGTACATCTATCGAGAAAGAGATAGGATGAATTAATCTTAATTGAATGTGAATATGATATAATATAATTATATAAGTGTTTCCTGTGAAATTGTAGATTTATTTTGTTGGATATGGTATTATTTGACTAATATATAATTTTATGTAAATCATCACACGCCGAATATTACTCTTTGTAATTCGTTACCAGACTGAGTATTTTCATTAAATATTGTCTACTTATAATAATGTTATTGAATATTTTTACATAGTATTTACAACTGACTTTCAAGAATACAAAGAAAAGGGATTAATAATTGCATAATAATATTTTTATGAGAAATTGTAACTTTTTATGTCCCCAGTAATCAAAAGATTGAATAGGAGGTGGGGTTGGGGCGCCACTAAAATTAAGTTCCAAGTTTTACTTTAAAAAAAAAGTATTTGGAAAGTTTAACATGAAACGTAATCAAATATAATATTTGTAAATGTCAGGTGAAAACAATTATAAACAAATAAGATAAGAAAGATACGTCATCATATTCGTTATTTCAGGAGCCTTCGGTAATTACAGGGCTGGGTAAAATCAAACCTGGTCTGTTGCGACTCGTGACTCTCCTCGATTCCGTTCTTTAATATCTTTTCTCTAAAGAGTGATCCTTCCTCAGGTCAAATATTGGAAATGTACCGGTAAAAATGCTCAGACGGGAAAAGGGACTATAGTTCAAAAATCAATGGTAAAGGACTTGATCCCACCGTATTGATTTTACAGGAATTTCTAAAATATGTCCCTCTCTGAGAACCGATTTATAAAATACCACACCTATAATTTTCCAGGCCTTCCCCTTGTATACTGAAGGCTCCCTTGCTTGTGTAATCGAGGTATGTTTATGTATGTTTCCTGTCTCTATAGGAAGTCATTAAAATCACAACTACGAAATATATGCACAGGATTGTTATGTTTCTTATGTTTTCTGGTTGTGTCTACATTATGTTCTCAATGAGAGTGACTAGTAATTGGTTATGATATGATGCATTTACATATTATCATGTGTACATTTACTGATGACATGAAATAGACATGCACAGATTTAGTAAGCAATATTCACCGTGTACACATACGATAAACAATAGCAAATACCGGAAGTGTCATATAAAGGGGCTTCCCCTGTTCAGAAAGCAGCACGTATTCGCCGTGCCTTGTTTCGCAATTTGACTGATAATCCGAAACATTTACTAAATAAGCACCATTTCATGCATAGAATACCAGAAACACGTAAACATGATATATATAAGAGTCATGACAGGGAAAAGAAATACTGTCCCATGTTTTATAGCACTAATCCTAAATCGTTGACATGTGGCCTACTTGAACACGGTATGATGTATCGTACACGGTACACATACTTTGTCAAAATAAAGTTGTTTGGGTTTCGTTACACTGGAATATAACCAACTAAGGTAGAGAATGGTGTCTTCGGAATGACCAGACAGAAACTAAGAATAAATTAATTTAGTATCACATGAAATTTAGTCAGTTCAACGAAACTTGGTACTACAATATAGAAACTACAGGTCACTGTGTTGTTCGGGTCATGGCCATATGAACTTTGAGCTTCTTCTTCAAAACACCAATGCGGATACACTAGTTGTACGGCGGCAGTTATAGCTATCGTGTACACCAATTCCATGCAGGCTAAAAACAAGCTGATATTCATCCACAGGTAATCTGAAATACACGAACTATTTAATTTTATAATCAATTACGAAAAAGTGAGTTTCCATAATCCGACAAATTCAATCATTTTATTGGTCCGACTAGTTGTCACGTACACTATGATGCACGTTTAAGCTTTATACGGAAGTACGGCCAACGGAAAGGGGGATACCCACAATACGTTCAATCAAAATTGATTGAACTTTCCTACTCCCCGTCATGGTCACTTGACTATATAAGTATGACAAGTATAGACTGGGGTGCTTTCTCAAAATCACTAAAACTAATAATGTCAGAACTATATCCGCTGTCGATACTACAGAAAACAGGAAGAACAACTAAAGTACAGTCCATAGCATGTATATTCCGACATGGATAAAGGCATTTTTTTGTTCAAGTCATAGGTGTTATGTATGTCGTAGTTGTATTAAAATCTTGTGGACTGTGTACTATTCAATAACACTTATGACAACAATTGAAAACAATTTTGAAAACCCACATATGGGTGTATGTGGTATGGTGTGTACAGTGTACGGAGTTCACTTTATGATTTGTTGTGGACTTTGAGCTGATGAAATGCTAGCACACACTGTAGCTAGGATCGCAGTGTTTCACGAGATTTCAACATGATTATTCCAGTTCTTGCCTTTCAAATAGTAAGAACAATACTGCCATGTGTATACCTAAAATTGGATGATGTCATTATTAAACAATTAATGAATATATCTATATTCAACAAAAGCTGGAATGAGACTAAATATGACATTTTGGTGGAGGTTCCTCAACCCGGAAGTATAAGAAACCAATGTTTTATGTTGAAAGATATTCTTTCGGACGGTGACTGCTGTTCGTATATGTCTTATTTCATTATGGGTGGGTAAGAAACACGCTAAGCCTTCGGGAAATGAGAAGTGATTGAAAGGGCACTAGCAACACAGGTGATAGCGGTGGACTTTAAAGAACCAATCATTGCCAATACTGCATTGCCATGCTTTATGACGTACTCAGATAGTGTGAAATGTGTCCTTTGTCAAAGACTTTATTGTTGTAAGCATCGCTGATAGATTTTGTTTCATTTTCTAAAAACCGAAATAAGAAAAACGTAAATATTTTGACATAAAATATGGGATAAATAAGAATAAATTAATCCAAAGTTATATCAATGTATGCACAGTTCAATCCAAAATTATAGCAATTCCATAGAATAGGGCTGAACACTAGGTATAGTATCAGTCAATTATAGGTGTTAGGTAGTTCGTACCCCGTACACCTCTTATTGATATTGGGATTGTATCGGCTGGTGCAAACGTTCATTGCCTCCCTGACCTACCTGGGAAAGTCATATTTGGATGTATCACTGACACAAACCGAGTTCTAGAGTTTATCAGATCAGATTTAGGATGTTCCTCGATCATTGCTTTCTGTAACATTGTTATCCTTATTCACCAATATACATCTATCAACACTTTGTTCTAGTGTCAGACTTCGCACGTCATGGCAGAAGCCCCAGATCCATCAACCATCTCTCAAATTCGGCCACTTAACATACTGTTCATGGAGCTGGAAAAGGCCTTATCAGAGAAGGAAGTGACAACAATGAAAAACTTACTTCATGGAACCCAGTTAACAACACAAGAAATGGAGAGAGTTGACAGTGCGACAGAGCTGTTCCAGTGCCTTGAGGCGAAGGGTCACATTAAACCAGATAATCTTGACCTAATACTCAATCTGTTAGAGGCCATCAAACGTAGTCCATTGAAGAAACGGGTAATTCAATACCTCGAAGACAATGAATACCGAGAGAGGCGACAAGAAGGTGCATTTATTAATGCCTAAATTGTTCTTGTTTAGTACCATGTGATTTGTGACTTTATTTTAAACAAAGAGAAGTTACTATACACGTTTTCACAACGTAAAGGAATAATCATTGAAAAGGGCTGTACTAGAAAGTTTTCCCATAAAAAAATATTGTTTGGTTCCGGTTACCTGACCCTACCTAACATTTCACTGCCCACGATTTTAACGTAATCGAGAAAAAAAATAGGAAATCGCAAAAAATTGTGAAGTCTCGCGAGAAATAGTGGATGAGGAAACTTAAAAAGACAACATAAAACTTTCTTCCAATCTGTAATGGCTGTATATCTGATAGGAAGAACCCGATAACACAGAGACCATATGGAAAACAACGGTAAACATAACACCTGAACTACACTCACATATGAAACAAATACATACATTTTATTGTAAAAGAAATTAAATAAAAAAATCTGCCTACCCCATCCATGTAAGATTGAGCGTAATCGGAACCACGCAACTTTTGTTTAGGCCTTATAACAACGTATATACGCCCTGGTATTTATATTTTCTCTTCTTGAACTGTAAAGGGTTCATAATTTATATGAATTCTAAGCCTGCAAACAGGGCAATAGTTAAATGAATCAGAATGATAAAACATAAAATATCTTTGGACTTACAGGGCAGATCTCAATACATGCAAATGTAAAGGACGTTAAGCTTCGGGGAACACCCGACCAGAAGTACACGCGGGAAGAGGCATTTTCCATCGCTGTGGTCCGAGTGTACCAGAGTGTCGACTTATCCAAAGAGGGTGCACTGCAGGAGGTACGACAGCACGTCGAAGATATCCGCGGACTTATACTGCAGGAATCCAGACGTGCTTCCCTGGAGACTGTACTGAGGTGTGAACATCGCGATGCCTTAGAACAGCTATGGTCCCAATACCACAGTGGTGTTGTACAACAAGTATACCAGAAAGCCATCGTCACTGATCAACTGTTAGAGAGCCTTCAGGCAGAACATGTCATAATTGAAGTCACCATTTCAGAAGATGAATACTGGCAATGTAAAGAGGATCTAATATTGAAAAGTAAGTGAACGTTGTCAATAGTAAATTACGGAATTAGCTAAGCCAGTGTGATGTTAATGCTATCCTTATCGATTATTATGATACGAAATAAACATTTAGTATATTAGTAACTGTTAAATTGATATGATCGTTGAACAATTCCCTCCTATCCTACACACCTTTAATTACCTCTTAAGTCTGTGCATTCCAATTTGTCAAAAAGTTGAACTTTAAACTTAGCTATGTGTTGTCAATCACACACCCAAAAATACTTAAATAGCAAATTACGTCAAATGTTGTACACGAAGTTTGTAATTGTTGTACAAGAAGAAAGCGTTGGTCATGATAGGAACAGTTTAGTTGTAGTAATTTTGTTGTATGACATAGAAGTATTTCAAAACAAATATGGTTATACCAATATTGTGATCGTCCCACCACTTCACCGAACAACATATTGTTAGAATGGTATATTCAGGAACGTTGTGATTTAAATTAATAAAAAATAAGTTTGACCTCATGACCTGGATATTTGCATCAGTCAGTAACGCCTTAGTTCACGAACCTTTGCTACAAGAATTCAAAAAAAAATATAGGACATTGTTATCGGACAGAATAAAAACCTGATTTGTACGTACCTTGACATTGAGTGCAAAATACTTGTTGCCTGAAATATGAATACTCAACGAACAGCTGTCAAAACAAACTTTCATAAAAGTCAGGCAATACTGAAAATTTATGTAGTTCAACACGTGGTTACATTGCAATAATGTGTTAATCTATGCAAAAAGCAAGTAGATGTTACCATTTTGCAGACTTTTGGCGTTAAGGTAGTAAACCGTACAGTTAAGTAAAAAGAACTCTCTCAAATTGCAGAAAGTCGTGCAAAAACTATACGAAGACGTCTTTCATATATTTTTCAACTATTTATTTAGTGTATTAATAGGAATATAATTACAAATGTACAACTAATTAATGATTTACGTTTCTTAAAATAAAAACGGTCTATATGAATATGATAATCTGAAATAATTCGTGAAAGGTAAACCGATTGAATCACAACATGCCGTAAAATGTATATTTGTAATTGAAATTCACAAATCATCAACGTTTAAAACAGTAGAACCTAATTATAAGGAAACCTAAAACCCCATGGATACATAACGGTATATAACTTGATATTGAACATTTATCTATACATACAAAGTTTTAGCCTGTCTCCAAAATGACAGTGTTTATACAGGAAGTTTGTACTCCAAGAATAAATGGCAAATACTAACTTACATTAGATATATAACTGTTTATTGTCTTCGTTATTTAGCATACTAAGATATCAATATCATGTCTATATCTTGTACATTATTTTCTTTTCATTCGTTCAATAATGTTATTTAACCAATCTTTGACAGTCATTGACGGAAATTTAAACGGCATAGTTTACTGAAAACCCACATACACTTTGTCTTTATTCGTCGGTTAAAAGTATCATATATACGTTGCCTTTGAAAACAGTGAAGACATTTATCAATACCTTGATTGTCATCGTTCTCGATCGGGCTACAATTTTTATATACTTTATTTTCATTTTTATATAGGGATAAAGTATAATTGTTCATAGAGTATGCATTTTGATCTGATATTATACTTGTCATAAAAACGCAGATAAAATTACGCTGGAATTTTACACGCTACTTCCGGATTTCATTTAAGCGTCAACGTAAGCGGCGCTGTGTTACATCATGGATGTATCTCCCTAATACATGGTTACATAAAATGTATCAAATCAACGACTAATACGCAATAGCGCGGCTGCGTTCCCATTATGTAAACAACACATTTTACTGAAAACCACACACGCACTTTATCTTAAGTCGTCCGTTAAAAGTATAATATACATTGCGTTTGAAAACATATCTTGATTATCATGTTTTCGGTTAAATGAAAAGAGAGACGTCAATCTCAAAATATTAATACAAAGTCACATTTTATTGCCTTTAACGAACTTGGTTTGTTATATAAACATTATATAGGTATTATGTTGAATTGGTAACGATTTAATGTCACAAGGTAAATAGTAGTGATAAAATTTAGATCTTCGACGTAAACATAGCGCTACCAAACATTGTGTTATAAGTTATTTAAAAAAAAAATAAATAAATCCTCATTAATGCATCTTGGCATATATATTGAATACTTATGTATGACGGAGACTTCTTGATTTATCTCGTTCGAATTCATGCAGTGTGTTTGGAAATATAGTGACGAGTAAAAACAAGACTATAACCATAGATATCTGGTAATTGTCATCGTTGTCTTGGATACCTGTATCATTTCAACACTTGTGTCGATATATTGTTGATTTTCTTTAATTTGACTTTCATTGTTATTCCATTCCATTGTTTTACAGAGGAACATGCAGCTTGGGAAAGTAAGTAGACATTAGATAATTATTGTAGTCAAAGTGGTAATATACTAAACACATATAGTACAAACTCCTAATTATCAAGTCATCAAGGACATGTGTATTTTTCCTACTTCTTGTCTTGATGTATTCAGAATGATAATTTGTTAAGGAGAATTTATTTACATACATAGAATATATAAACTGCCTTAACTCATAAATATCTTGATGAATTTTATATTTGGCTTTCAAACACGAAACAAGTAGAACCCTCCTTACTTATAAGTTCGATTAATGACATACGCAAGTACCTGAAATAGAGGGCGGACTTTATGCAATGGTAACATGACTTTTTTTTTTCAAAAAGCAGCTTTTTGTTTTACCTGTATTGATCGTCCGTAAACATGCCATCTGTTTTCCCGCTTGGACAAGAGCGACAGATGTTCGATACCGTCATGTCTAAATGCGGTGTTATTTGTGACGCCGTAACATCACACCTTTTTACAGTGTCGATCTTTGCAAAAAGTCGGGAGAAAAACACTAATTTTTCGACCACTATTTCAAAGCTAGGTAAACTATATTCGACCACAATACTGCGAAGTTTGAAGGATTTCTGACTTTAATATATCAAAGTGTTGCAGTTTAGCATGAACCACACTTGCGATGTTTCATATTAAACGCCCATTGGAATGCATGTAATATCACAGTGGACTCAGGATGTTAATTTGTTTACGAAAACAAGCAAACAAACAAACAAAAACAAGCAAGCAAGCAAGCAAACAAACAAACAAACAAACAAACACACACATACATACATACATACACACATACATACATACACACATACACACATACACACACATACACACATACACACATACACACATGCATACATACATACATACATACATACATACATACATACATACATACATACAAACAAAGAAACATATATACACCTAATAAATAAAACATCAAGAATAGAGTATGTAATCACAAATCAGAGTCAACAATAATGAATGTTTCGGATGTTTTGGCCAGCAACAAATATTTTTTTCTGGAAAATCCTCCACCCCCCCCCCCCAAAAAAAATAAAAATAAAAATAAATAAATAAATCAAGAGAATGTCAATTTCGAAACAAGATTGTGGTAAGTACGAAGTGGTCAGCCTACAGGAAAAAGAATTATTTTTATAGACAAAATCTATGTATATTAGATCAAGTGTACTTATGACCATGGTTCGATTTGTCTTCCGTGTGTGATGGTCAGTAGCTGTGTGTACTTCCGGGTTTCTATGTTTTGTTTTGTAACGGTATTTCCAGCCTCGTACGAAAAAGAGACAACTATAAAAAGTTCCAATAATTGTCAGTTAAGATCGAGAATATAAATGTTATGTCGTGATCTTGACACACCTTTTGTCATAGACATTGTATAAGAAGCAAAGGAATTCATGCGGCCATGTTTTTTAAAGACAGGTGAGAGAAAATGCTGTTACAAATGTACAACCACTGGTTGTGATTGTAATGGGCCGGGCCCCAAGGAGTTTTGCCGTTGTATGACCTCTAGGGTTAGCCATGTGGGCGTTACTTAAATATTTAAATTAACTATTCCAATAGAGCGTCTGGGAGATTTAAACGTCTAAAGAGATTGATTAAAACGACAAGATACAAATAAAAAATATGTTGATTCCGATGTCAATTACGCCTGATTAATAATGTGAGTTCTAAGGCCTAATAAAATATATAGTGTGTGGTTCCGATTATGTTCAATTTTAGAATAGGTGGAGTAGGTAGATTTTTTATTATTTTTTGTGATATGTTTTTCATGTGTGAGTGTTTAGTTCAGGTAGTTATGTTTTCCGTCGATTTCCAAATTTGTCTCGGAGTTATTGGTTTCTTCCCATCAGATGTGCAGTCATTACAGATTGGAAGAACATTACAGATTAGTCATTACAGATTGTGTTTTTAAGTTGATGTCAGATTCCACATCCACTATTTCTGGCGAGACTTTACACACAATTTTTGCGATTTAATTATTTTTGTCTCGAGTATGTTAAAAAAAAGTTTAGGGTCGGCAGTGACGTGAAAAACTAGGTGGCGTCGGTAACCGGAGCAAGACAATTTCTTTAATAGACCAAAGCATGTTTGTTCTAGCGAGGTGGATGTTTTACTGATCGGAAGTCAATTTGTGTCATTTTTTAGGACGAAAAAATATACTAGTTGAATTTGGTAGGGATTAGTCTCAATCCTTTGGAAATCATAAGCTGACAGTAATAGTCAGAGTGACTCAGACTGAATTAGTATGTTTTCGACCCCTTTGTACACGAACCTGTGGGTTTAGCAAAACGAGTCACTAACATCAGGCTAGGTAATTTATTCAACCATAATAATGTGAAATATGAACAATTTATGATGGCTTATAAAAAAGTGATTCAGTTTAACGTGAACTACACTAAGTGATTTTACACTGTGGATGTCATTACTCGTGTTACTCACTCGGCATGTAGCTAGATGTATGTGTACATGTACACCTGGAATGACGGACTTCAAACTGTTGTCCAACAGCGCGGCGTTACACGTCATTACCTACCATGAAAAAGAAACGCATGAAATGCATATAGTTTTAAAGTCAATATCAGAAAATAAACGATTTAAAAGAAAATTAAGGTCTAATAAAAAAATGTGGTTCCGATTACGCTTAATTTTAGAATAGGTGGGGTAGGTAGATTTTTTACGTAAAAGAAGTGTCGGCAGTGCTAGTGTAGGCTAGGCGGGATCGGGTAACCGGAGCCAAAGAATTATTTTTTTTGTTAGGCCTAATCAGATTCTGTAATTTCATCTGACAGTGAAAGTGTGGCAGTGTAAAATGTGTGGTTGTGTTGTTTATGAGAATATGTTTTAGTTGTAGTACTGTTTGAGCCTGAAATAAAAACATTTTTTTGCGAAACACAAGTGACACCTAACCGTAAACCCAAGGATATTATCATGTGTCATAATTATCATGATTATGATAACTATGTCACAAAATGACATGCTAAATGTATTTCTCTACACACTAGGGCAAATATGAGATGGAAAAAATGAACACCGTCTAGTTTCCATGTCTAGGGATATGTCAGTCACAAATACAACCCACGCTGTGCACATATTTTTTGGAAATACAAGCTCTGTGTATGCAAAGCCGATAATAACGGTTTAATTGAAACCATAAAGACTAAAAAATGAAATAGCTCGTAGAACAATATCGGACTACTCCAGCTAGGCTGCCGACAATTTTGTATCACACATCTGTTTAAATGTCAACATATTTTATGGGAAAAATATCAATTTGCCAAAATCTGCATAACTAGCGCGTTTTGAAGGACCTGATATGAATTATTTTGTGTGGGAATTTCGATAACGGGCCACACGTATGGACGTACTGCAATATGCAATACAGGCGAACGCTGATTAACACATCGGATAATCGCATCATGCATAATGCATGCAATGTAGTGATCCTGCAAGTACAGAAGTACACGACAATTGTACAAATCCAGCAGTTTCAAAACGAAACCAACCACAAGAAATAAACAAATTAACAAAATAAACACAAATTTTAAATTTAGGTCGTATTAGACAGTGACGATCAGCCACGTTCCATGTATTACTTGGTGCTCTGCCTGACACGGCCGTCAAAAGTATGTAAAACACCAAGGCAAATTTGTAGCGATTTTCGAGAAGGCCCCTGGGAGCAAAACTGATTTTCCAAAGTTTTAGGAAAAGGTTAAAATTTTACCAAAAATGACATTGTTATAACATCATTTTTATGTCAAAGTGCTGCAGTTTAGGAAATACTGTAAATAGGAAATTTTAAATTTATATCCGTCCTTGGGTTGGTGAAGTCGGGCTACATTTTTATATACTTTATTTTCATTTTAACATAAAAATGTAAACTTTTCTAGAGTAAAGTATAAATTTTCATAGAGTATGCATTTTGTACTTGTAATACTGATATTTTTGTCATAAAAAAGCATATAAAAATTACGCGGGAATTCTACACGTTACTTCCGGTACGTAGGCGTCAACGTAAGCGGCGCTGCGTTGCATATAAAATGTATATCAAATCAACGTCTAATAGCTCGGCTGCGTGTAAACGGCATATTCTACTGAAAACCACACTCGCACTTTATCTTTAGTTTTCAGTTAATTGTATCATATACATTGCCTTTCAAAACAGTTAAGACATTTATCAATATTTTGATGATCATCGTCTTAAAGGAAAAGAGAGACGTCAATCTTAAAATATTAAAACAAAGTCACATTTTATTACCTTTATCAAGCTTAGTTTGTTATATAAACATTGTATTCTTAAATATTCCGTCGAATTAGAAACGATTTTAATGTCAGAAGCTAAACAGTAGTGACGAAATCTAGAGTTCTTCCACGTAAACATAGCGATATCAAACATTGTAATAAGGGGGTATTATAAATCCTCATTAATGCATTTTGGCATATAAATATATATTGAACACTTATGTATGCCAGAGATTTCTTCTTTTATCTCCAATATGTTCGAATTCATACCGTATATTTGAAAAAGTAGTGACGAGTAAGAAAATACTATAACCATAGATATCTGGTAATTGTCATCGTTGTCTAGGATACCTATATCATATCAACACGTGTGTCGTTAAATTGTCGATTTTCTTTCATTTCAGTTTCATTGTTATTCTATTTGACTGTTTATTGATGTTTATTATGATAAAAAAATATTTTTAACAGTTATTTATTATCAAGAATACAATTCTTGATATGGTAACTTTGTTTGCTTTATATTATTTAAGTGTTTGTATGTAGATGTGTGAGTCAGTAATGCTCTAAATGTACATGTCTTTAATTCTCATTGCAGAAATAGATGAATGCAATGGACGCATAGAGGGTAAGTGCAGAGAAATGTCCATAATGAATAAGTAAATCTAATATAAGTAAGATTTTATTCAATGCAAGAAAATGAAAGGTAATCTCAATATTTAATTGTTATTAATGCTGCATGCTGGTTAGTAATAACTTGTCATGTATGTAGTGATAAGTATTAGTTGTATTAGTAGTACCAGTATATGCACTGATATATTTCTTAGTTGATATGACATATCGCAAACCAGAGCTGTTATTTCTTCCGCGACACTGTGAAATAACGAACTCTGGTTTCATGCTGTGTGATGGACAGACGGTTATTTCATATTAGGAATATATATTCTTGATTAATGACGTAATGACGAACCATATATTCTGTAGTGCAAGCATGTTCACCGTACCTGTATATCTAACGCTGATTGGCGACTAATTATATTTATATTCTGACTTATACTTGACCTCGTATCTGTATGTACGAGTATCTTGCCAAGGTGATATCGGGGTATGGGCAATCTAAATGGCTGTACTGTTGATGTACAAAGCAACTGTGATAAATATTGCTAGATCACAGATAACTATGACAACGGAGAACTGCGACAGTAAGGCTGTCAGACCGAATAGCCAACAACGAGCAACTTCATTGCTTGCTATTCGGCCTGATGGCATCACTGTCGTGGTAGCCTCACTAGCAACTTCACGAGCACCTGTGAATGAAACCACGACTTTGTGATGGTGCATCTTGGACGGTGAAGTAAAATAGGCCGTGGTTTACGACGATGTATGACATGTAACCCAACAACAAATTATGATTCAAAATATTAAAATTGACATATATATTTGTATAAAATTGTCATAGTTCAAAATACATGCGCTAAGAGAACCAGATAACTTTTTTTTAACAATAGTAATTACATTGGTACGATTCTTTGAATTAGTTATATTTCTCGACATTACGTGGCATATATGTATTTCAATAATGACTTTATGTATTCATTCTATTCAGAGATTGAAAAACTAATCGAAAGTAAGTATATGTTTTAATTCTTTACCAAACTAAATACTGCATTTGAGTCATTATATAAGGGTTACGTTTACTATGTTAATTCTATCATTAAAATATTATACATTATGTCCATTCGCCATGCTGAATGTATGTAGGTTCTCTACAAGAATGGTTAAACATTGAAGATGAAAGTTTAAACAATTTAGAGACAAACAAATGCTGTCTTACACAATGTTTAGCTACAAAGTATCCACAGAATTGCTATCACTGATGTTTGTAATGATTAATCAGGATTAAATAAAGATTAATTTACACAGGAAGTCTATTATTCATTTACTCACAGGGGTCAAAGTTTTAATACTAATAATTCACTACTCTGTATTACAGAAACTCAAGATCCTATTGGTAGGTTAAGAAGAATATTCTTTAGTTGTTTATCACAATAAACCTTCAATCAGTCCAAAGGTCAAAGATAAGTAGACCAATATAATATTTTGTAACATTATAAGACGGTCTATTTTACTATATCAAGACTAATAATCTGACTTGGTGATATAATGTTTCCCTGCTGCCATTCCCTTGAGTGTGAATATCAAATGTTTGTTTTACTGACTTACAGAAACATTTGATACAATGATTTTCACGTTGTAACCATATCATTCCACTGATCTGTCACCAATCTTTTCTATCGTTATCATTCTCATCGCGTAAAAAGAGACATTAATATTGTTACAATGATTTCCATGCTTTCTAGGTTGATTATTGCATACATGCCATTCCCTGTACTGTGAATATCAAAGTTTTGTTTTACTGACTTACAGTGTCGTTTTCTGTACAGGGATTTCCATGTTGTATTTTACCTATAATGTGAATAGAAGTGTGATTATTATTCTAAAATTACTGACACAGTGGTTATAGTTTGTAATGGTTCCATTGTTTGAAAACAAAGTGAAAGTATAAGTTATTCTTTTATAGTTAGTCTCTTACCTCTGATATTGAGGTAATGAAATGAAAGTATGAACATATTCATATGCACACTTTCTCATTTTTATTGTAAGATCACTATTTGCCAAACAAAATTACATAAATGTATGTGACACGTCATAAACAAAACTTATATTACCGATATATCAAGTAGGAAATAGTTTCTTCACTGGGTGTTACAACTGCAGACATCAGACCGTGGACGAACGAAACCTGTTACAAACAGGGAAAGTAAACAAATGAATTGGATTAATAACACATGCCTCAGCATATTGGAAGTACAGAGATTTTTATGACATTTCATCATTTGATAGAACCGGTTTATGGCCACTTTACGTAATAGTTCACATTCACAAACAAATGTTCATTTCCCCTGGCATTTCAAAATGTACTAAAAAAGATGTCACCAAAACTGTTCTTATCAAACCATGGTGTGTAATATAAATCTCTACTGTTCCAACATACTGAGCTATGTGTTATTAATCCAATTAATTTTGTTTACTTTCCCTGTTTGTAACATGTTTCGTTTGTCGACGGTCTGATGTCGACTGTTGTATATTTTATTTAAAAGTAACGAACCTCTTGTTTGTACATTACAGAACGTCAAAGATTAGACGAAGGTAAGTAAGAACCAAATTGTTTTGTTTATGATGCGTGGCTAATTTTATATCAAAGTTAAGATTTCATCAGCCTTTAACAACATAACAGTACAATTTATTAACTGCCAGTCTAGTATTTATTTATTTATTGCTACTGTGTTAGTATCCATATTATTCTATCTGTCATTGATTGTTTCTACCGTTATCGTTCTCATCGCGTAAAAAGTAACATTGCTACAATGATTTCCATGCTGCCATGTATTACATATTGGGTTGATTATTACATATTGGGGTAATACATGCCATTCCCTGTACTGTGAATATCAAATGTTTATTTTTATTGACTTACAGTAAAGTTTTTATACAATGATTTCCAGTTGATATTTTACCTGTAATGTGAATAGAAGTACGATTATACATCACCTGTCACCAGTCTCGTATTCTGATTGGTCAAGAGGCCATGCAGGCGATTCTAGAACAACTGCCCCCCGGACAACTGCCCCCCCCCCGGACAATTGCCCCCGGACAATTGCCCCCGAAGGACAACTGTCCCCCGGACAATTGCCCCCGAAGGACAACTGCCCCCCGGACAATTGCCCCCCCCCCCCGGACAACTGCCCCCGAAGGACAACTGCCCCCGAACGAAAAAAAATAGTATTACAGATGTACGGGTTTGTCATTCAATATCATATACATGTACAGGTGTTGTGAGTCGTAGAGTTGAGCGGTATAAGTATGGATAGTTCTAACATTGCACTCTAGCACTCGCACTCTCATACTCTCGTACGGGATCGTTCAGGTCCAAGTCGGGAATTAGTCACGACTGAGAAGAGATATCGGCTTGCCAGAATCACCTACCCGAGTGCTCGTGTGCTTCTGGATGTTTAAATCTCACTTTAAGAATACTTCCAATACAATGGAATTTACACAACCAATCTCAATATTCTGAAACGAGAGCAGGCACTTAACAACGTCGTCATCAACCAAATAATTGCCGGTGAATCAGCGCAACCACAACGTCGACAGTATCAAGATTCTGCAGCCAGAATCCATGCAATAGTGCAAGATTTTGAAAATCGTCACGTGCTAGATTTTCTTCGGGGAATAGCCCACAATTTACAGTTTTAAACACTGGCTGATCATGATAAACCGAGCCGAGTCACCATTTACTATCACCAAAGTCTTACGAGAATGTACATTCTGAGTCTCAATATTTTTTCTTCTTTTGACTCGTTTTCTATCTTGTTACCTGTATATTTTGTATTGAACTGATAATAAATAAATCATTTCCAGTAAAAAAAATGACTTCGTGTTTGTGTTTAGTGAGTATAATGTACGCAAATTGCGGCGGTAAGTTGCCGACGGTGACTTTTTAATGAATGACAAACCCGTACATCTGTAATACTAGTTTTTTTTCGTTCGGGGGCAGTTGTCCGGGGGGCAGTTGTCCTTCGGGGGCAGTTGTCCGGGGGGCAATTGTCCGGGGGGCAGTTGTCCTTCGGGGGCAATTGTCCGGGGGCAATTGTCCGGGGGGCAGTTGTCCTGTTACCCATGCAGGCGTATTTTCCCCCAGCAGCCATAATTTTTACTTGTTGTATCACGTGATCACTGCACGTCCCCTTTTAAGCAACCAAGCTGACAACTAGAAATCCAGCTACATCCAGCATTTCCAAAATTTGTTGTCAACCCTCCAACCCGCTGTATATATTACAACAAGTCTTTGAACTGTACGTTTCGTGTCACAAGGAAATCGTCAAAAATTCCACACAGGACGGCGAAAGTCCTGTGACGGTGAATGCGTGGTCGTCACGCAATCGTAAACATGAATTCCTAAATTTATGAATGATCATATCATATCATATATCATATCATATCATATCATATCATATCATATCATATCATATCATATCATATCATATCATATCATATCATATCATATATCATATCATATCATATCATATCATATCATATCATATCATATCATATCATATCATATCATATCATATCATATCATATCATATCATATCATATCATATCGCGTACAAAGCGACATTGTTAATAAGCCAGTCTCTTATCATACACCCGTAAAATACTGAAGATAACAGGGAAACAAATGAAAAAAATAACACAAACAACATGTATTGTTGCAAGGCATGCAGTTGGTAATCCGTGGATAAAATAATTTTGAATATGAAGTTTTACATATGAGAATTAAAAACAAACATTAACTCTGAATTGTCAATGGAATGAAGAAACATATTGACCTTTGAACCGTACCTCAACCCATGAGTCCTAGTATATAATATTGTAACGAAATTAATTCGTATGTTTACTATTTATCATAGATTTACATATGTTGATTTCATTCAGATTCAATTATTAAGGAGTGTTATTCTTTTCTCTTTCAGAAAGCCAGAGGCTTTATGGTGGTTAGTATACATAAACAAATCTGAATACTCACAGCAGAAAGGTTGTATTCATTAATTCAAAATTGATTGAGTGTAAATTGTGACGTCACACTGAGTGAGTGTATGCAATGTTGTTATTTGATTGGTCAGAAAGTGATAAATGTAAAAGTCATTAATTAGTATAAATAGAGGAAACTAATTTCAACCTAATTCAACCAATAAATGCCCTTTAGAATTTTTGATGACATTTTCATTTATCAAACAATAAAACTGTAGATTTTTTTGATCGGCTATAAAGGGAACCATCCAAATATTTAAATTCTAAATGTATGTAAAGAAATTGTAGATGTAAGTAGTCACTTACAGGTAGAAGGGTAATGTGATGTAAAATTTTAACATGACGTATATGCAAGGTACATAGCGAAATATGTAAACTTATTAATCATACAATATTGGTGACAGAATTGACGTTTGCAGTGAATGGAAAAAAAATCATTCGTTGACACACAACGATCATCATTTATATATGTTAAATACCTTACAAACATATTTCATTGTTTTCAGAACAGATGAGATTGATTTCTGGTAAGTGAGGATAAAACATATCACCAATACCAATTGGTAATCCCACAGCCCCAATATACTCATATATGACGGGTGTAAATATTGTGATGGTCACTTGACATAAATGTTATCAAGTTGGTGATGTTCTTTATTTGATTGATAAATATTATATATAAGTATTAACTATATGAAGGTAAGTAGTATTTTGATCAGTATTTTGATAATGTAAGATGAGGGTGGGGCCAGATGGGTGCCTTACACGTATCATGATACCATATACAGTGCAGTGTTGTTCCGATAGCAGGTACAAGGGACATAGCTTGAGTAAATGGGCCTGGTAAATTATGATAGTATAACAGTGTAAAAATGTTCATAAATTAGTAGAGCAAATGATATACAAAAGTTATAATGCACAAGCTGGTAAAATTTGTTATCATTCGGAGCTTTCGATCTGTTTTGGTCAACGATCCTAATCAGAATGACAAATACCCTGGTTATAGCTGACCACTAGAGGGCGGTATGATCAACCGATTGTAGATGTAAGATAGTTGATGTCTCCGTTTCTGTTGATATTGGGATTGCGCTTGTATGGTTGCAGACAATTTGAATGAATAAAAGTATATCGACATTACTAAATACAATAGTCAGAACTAAGTATATACTGATGATTTCAGGCTATTCGAAATAAATTATTGTTCATCTTTTTTCGAATGCACACAACCCACGCAAGTACACGTGCGCGCATGTCTGTACGTACTTACGTACGGACGTACTTACGTATGTATGTATGTATGTATGTATGTATGTATGTATGTATGTATGTATGTATGTACGTACGTACGTGTGTGTGTGTGTGTGCGTGTACATACGCGTACGTATGTATGTACGTACGTACGTATATGTGTATGTGTATGTGTGGTGGTGTTCACGCATGACTTAAAATGAGCAACGCAAACCTAAAAGAAACAAACGTCACTATGTAACAAAAATAGAAAGTTTCATTTGTTGCATATGACAAACTTACTTTATGGTCTGTAGTAGTATCCATTGCAGTAATTTGTTGATCAGCAATCTGTTAATAGCAATAATGGTAGTTGGTTTGTTTGAATGCAAGTTTGTTGACATTTGTTTACTGCTTGCTGTTATACAAATGAACCTTGATTGAAGTATCAATTTTACCACAAAGAAAATTTTAAGTTATACTAGGGGATACAATCAAAGGGAAAGTGTTTGATGTGAATAGTGAAAGATCGTGTAGCTGCTGATAGGTATAGTTTTAGTACAGTTTACGTTTAATCACCGAATCAAGAGTTAAAGCTTTTTGATAATTCATGAGTCCATTCTATTATGGTCTCCGAGAAGTGTATGGCACTGAAATAAATACTTGACAGCTCTCTTAAATAAAATCCTTTGATAGTCGTGATTTACAAGATAGTCCGGAAATATAGGCAGAAACAAGACTTTAAATATAATCAAACAAACTACATAATTTTTCTGGGACTCTAGTCTCAGATCCTTGAATTGTAGATACTTTAAATTTATAGGTTCAGTTTTACATGCTTGAAATTTTATCCATTTCTTTTCCCATAAAGTTGTATGTAATTGAAGAAATTTGAATTGACTTAGAAACAAGTATAACACATATCACCGATCGTTACATTTTGAAATACACTAGAACTAAGACATTAAAATAGATTCAATACTCTTTGCATGAACACTGAGTTCTATGGTTGATTCAATTTACTTTGACTATGAGCTAATGTTACTGGAGCCAGCGTACGCGTGTACAGATGACAGATGCCAAAATTCATTAGTGTTGTGGTACGAACTACAGGGGAGTTTTCTCCTTACAGTTTTACTTTGTAAACCAGTTGTTAACACCCTCTTGAGTTGAATGGAATGATGATAATCTGGGGAATAGTAGTGTGACATCGTCATTATTCCAAACAGTGTAAAGTAGTTAGAATAATTTCAAGTAGATCCAACAATCATAAAAGTACTGATACAAATACCTGGATGTCAGCTGATAATTCAAGGAAATCTAACTGTAGAGGACTATGTCTGAAAAATAGATGTGTCACTCATTGAGAAATTATTTACTCAAAATGTGACTAAAGTCACATCCGATGCTATTGTTTATTTATTAGAATATACGTGAACGAGCCCCAATATAATATATAACTTTATATGGGGACAGCAATCTTTCATTTGGCCTAAAAAAAGTTGTTTGGTTCCGGTTACCCGACCTCACTAAGTCTTTCACGCCGGCAAGAAGAAAATAATATCGCAAAAATTTTGTAAAGTCTCGCAAGAGATATTGGATGCGGAAACTGACATCAACTTAAAAAGACAATATAACACTGTTCTTCCAATCTGTAATGGTAGTACATCTGATGACAAGAACAAAGAACACATATACCTATGGAAAACAACGAACAATATAACTACCTGAACTAGACTCTCACATATGAAAAATCTCATATATTGAAATCATGGTTGTCTAATATAAAACAATTCTATTTTGAATTCGAGAACAGAGACAGACAAACAGACATAGACACACGCACCCGCGCGCACACACTCACAAATCAATTTGATTCGATGTCCACTCAAACACATGTCACCATATGCTTTATTCGACTAAACAGGTAGCTCATAAGCAACATATACACATTCAACTTATATAGGGCTAGTTCTAAACATAGCTTTCCTTGAAATCTTCATTTCTTTATAATCCTGGTGCTTTTCTTGTGAAGTTTAAACTTTTCAATTTCCAACACAGCCAACTCTTGGAAAGCTGTACCTGAAGCTTTCGTCTGGTGTTATTATATCTTGGTGTTATATTTAATAACGAAAACCCGTTGTTGTTGTAGCTGAATGAAAGTGTTCCGAGTGTTAAAAGCTTTGTGTACAAAAACTTATAGTTTATACTGAACAACTTCATTTTTTACATGCAAGTAAGGAAAAACATTTTTCTTTCGTAGGGTTACTTCTAAATCTTTTAGGAATTAAAATCTAGTCTATTGTCGCTATATAAAGGGCAAAACAATATAAAATGACATTCATTAATTTACAAGTGTAAATCCTTGACTTTGTCTTTTACAATATGGACACACTATATAACAGGAATAGGTGTACTACAGTGACGTCCCACTTCAGTAGCTAAATTGTGACTAGAACATCCGAGCTTAGCAAGATCAAATGTAAATGCTATGATTTTAACGCATTAATGGTACAATTCAGGTTCAACTATTGGTTTTATTAAGTACATAACTGCGCATGCGTCGAGCTAGGCTGACCACTGTTGTCTGTAACAATCTTGAAGTCTTTCACGAAACATATTTAAAAAGGTTTTTGGGTCCCCACTTGATGTTCAAACCAAATAACCCCGAAACCATATACATCTATATTACCATGTATAATTCCTTTAAATTTACTATGCCTATGGCAGGGGATGACATCAATGGTATTTCATTTCGGCTGAGTTTATACAGTATATGGTATGTATACTCAAAAATGTATGCAAGGTGAGATAACTGTCAACCAGCGAACTGATTTTAGGTAATATAATTATAATGATACGATGAAAGATAAAATAACCATGTATTGAAGGATTTTGATATTAAGCCTATGAAATAATGTAATATAAAGTCAGTGTTTACAACTGTCAAAAAAATGATTTGCCGAGGAAATTATACAGATTCAAAATACGTGACGTAGGCAGATAATAGCGTTGTGAACAGGAATTTATAATTTTGACACCTAGTATAATTGTATAAACTTAATTTCCCAGTATTGTCTTTGTCTACATCACTAATTCAGGTTAAATATTATTCATTGCGTACAAACTATCTTTAATTAGCATATCAAGATGGACATGGCATGACGACCATCGCATATTTAGTCAGAGAGTTTGCAACATTCATGCAGGGGTAGAGTGAGTGTTGTCATCGCTTCATCACCATTTCAATTGCCCGGCGTGCATATAATGTTTATTGATATATTACATACTGATGTTTTCTGACAACAATAATGCTATTTTATCGCGTAGAATATTGACTCACCTTAGATTTATTCTAAACTATATTCTACACTGATAAAACAAACATACCTGTGTAGGGTAATAACATAATAGAACTGTAGTGTATTACACCCTCTAGAAGCGCGACGAGTGGCAGGGACTTGATTTATTTCCGAAGTATAAAAAGATCGGGTGGACTCACAAGTATAAAAGACGTGGTCTCCCTGCGGTCGGATAAACTCTTCGTATTCATTCATTTCAACAATCGTTGTTTTTCTCTGTGTCAACTAAAATCATGAATTAAGCTCAATGTGGAGTTTGATTATACACGGTTGATATGACACAATTGCACTTATATTAATTTATGTTATATAATAATTTAATGAATTTATAAATTGAATATAAGTATTTAAGAACCAATTTAGATAAAGTTGTAATTGAATCATGGAAGAAATATTTTATGTAAGTCTTTACAGCAGTAAAACAAGGTGATCAATGGCAGAAATGAGACCAACACGTAAATTAACCAGCAATAATAATTTGGTTTTATTCTGTAACTCATAATGCCATTTTTAGACAATCACTGGCTATTTTGAAATTATTGTTATAATAAAGACAAACAGGTGAGATGAGGACATCCACACTGCAAGACTACTGGCTGCAAAATAGAAAAACACAGAATGCGTAGTAATGGTATGCCTGTATCATGCGAGTAATGTTAGTAGTATCCTGAATGAAATTAGAATGTCTTGTAAATAAAAAATGTCACAGACGAAAGAGTTCAGTGGCTATTGTCAATATCATTGAAACTATTACCTTGACTGTAAGATACGTTGCATAGCATACCCTCAACGGCCTGCTCTAATTCAATCTTTCATATGAATTGGCCGATGAGGGCGCCCGTCAGGCGTTTGGGAAATCTGTTGGTGGAGGGACGAGTCTGGATGTCTACATGTGATTCAAAAACATCAGAAGAGTTCGTTGACATGACAAAGTATTTTGAATTGAAATAATGGTTAAGTGACGATCTTTGGAAGTCGATTCGTGAGAATTGTTAGTCAGTGTAATTAAATCATTTCACTGAATCATGGTTTTGATATAAAGTGATGGTGAATTCAAGTTGTGGAGAACATGGTATATGAATGCCAATGGTATAATTTGGTTTTTATACAATGCAAAACTAGACATTAGCTTTAACGTTAAGTTGTAAGTTACTTCATCGTGCTTTTATGTATAGTATCTCATTCTCAATTAGTTGTCGTTACGTGGAACATTTTGTCGAAATTAGTGTATGTAATGACACCACTTCAGATTTACACGTGTTTAGTATAGTTCTTTACATTATAGTATTGGTAACACATTGCAATGATGTAGATCACATATTTATATGCTTACAGTTTAGACCAGCTCTATTGATTCATTTTAGCTCAGATATGATAAATAATATCAGGAATTGATAAATAATGGA
>NC_135561.1:12730460-12777960 GCF_964340395.1 Glandiceps talaboti
GCAGTAGTACAGATAGTTGTCACAGAATTAATGAAAATTCGAGAATTTCAGTATTTAAAATGTCGAAATTACTGTCAGCTAAACTTTTAAAATATTAATAATAATATAATGATAAGCTTAACATGATATAACTCAGACGACCAGGAGGTGGTTAGTCATCTATTTTAAATTTTCAAAGAAAAAAGTTCAAATTTGTATTTGAATTGCATTGGTGCCAACTAATGTTTTCTAGTCATTCAAATCATTGAAACTGGTGAACTTTGGGTTTCATTTATGACCAAAACAATGCTTACACATTGAATGAGAATCATCGTAGACTAGACACATGTTTCTATAATTGTTTATTTTCCATGGCTACAGTGAAATTAACTATATTTTATATTTTAATAGTTGTTATCTTTTTACCTGTAAAATCATGTTGGCATATGAACATAGTTGGTTTTTACTGCCGATGTTTTCCAATTAATCTCATCTGCCGTTTTTTTTTATATCATTATATTTTGATAATTGTAAAATTCTATGTCTAATAGTAGAGTAATTCGCAATGTAGATGGATATGTTTTATAATTATATTTCAGCTGTAAGTATACATACAGTTGTTGAAAAGGCATCCTTAAAACATTTGGCAGGCTCTAAAATCACACATGATATCGATGTTTTATTTACATTACGTTATTTGTTTTACAATAAAATGAAAATAATATCAATAATATTACTAAGTAGTTTTTATATGTGCAAATCCATCTCTATTTCGACGTAATCAGTGTGTACATCATGCGTAGAGCAACTAAAATGTGCAAAGTATAATATATTTTCTTTCTTTTTTTTCTCAGAGGAGTATAGAGGTAAGTTGTATATGATGCTAGTAATTGTGTCTAATAATCATTAACACATGTGTACATACACACTATAATTGGCATTTTCCAAGTCCAATAATTTATTTCTCTTTTATTAAATTTAAGTATGCAAGTTGATTACACCAGATTATTATATGTAGTATTGCTATCAAAGTTTCGTGTGATGAAAGTTTATAATTATATGGATATCAACATTTTAATCATCTATATCAGGATGTCATGTGATATGATTTAGCAATACCTTATGTACATTGTCCAATTGTTTTATTGATTTCTATTTCCATACTTCTAGAATATTGTATATTTCTTTTATCGTTATAATTGTAATGTATGTTATACATTGTAATACATATCTAAAGACTCTTAGCAGAATGGAACCAGTATGACTAGTTAACTGTCTAACCAATTGATTTGTTTACTTCTTATTACAGCACATATAATACAACTTGAAGAGATGTCGAGAGTATCCTTTAGAACTGTCTAGATAATTTATTTCATCCTAGTTAACCAACAAGAACAAATCCAATATTTTATGAAAATATATCGAGTCTCCAGAATGATTACAAACCCGACAAGAAAGAATATTACTCCTTTGGCATATTTGCAAGTAAATCTTTATTTTCCGTTCACGAGAGAATCACTCCATAATTAGGAAAACACTGTTTACGTTCCATAAGCATTTTTGTATCTTTTGGCAATTTCACAAATAATCAAGGTCAAGAAAGGAGGAAAGATATAATGATCACCTAATTATTAGAGGCAAACAAAAATGTGTGTATGTGTGTATGTATGTATGTATATATGTATGTATGTATGTATGTATGTATGTATGTATGTATGTATGTATGTATGTGTGTGTGTGTGCTTCCGTCCGTCCGCCCCTCGGTCTGTGTGTGTGTGTGTGTGTGTGTGTGTGTGTGTGTGTGTGTGTGTGTTGATGCATGCATGAATTCATGTAGTTACGTAGGTAGGTATATAGGGGGGTAGGTAGGTGGGAATTTCAAGGCGGAAACATATATGATTGTAGACATTGTAGACATAATTTGATGCCTTGACTATAATTTAGGATACAACCAAGAAATCACCAGAAGAGTTGGAAACAATGAACGTAGAAGTGGAAACAATGAGAGCAGATGCTGAAGAACAAACAGAGAAAATAGACGAGGACATAGAAGTGATTAACACACAACTGGGGATGAAGGTAAAAAAGATGCTATATTATCTAAATTGTTTAATCTATTGCTTTCATGTATATTCTTGTTTGTTTGTTTGTTTGTTTGTTTGTTTGTCTGTCTTACCGTCCATATGTCTTTCTCTGCCTATTCATCCGTCTGTCTATATCTGTCTGTCTGACCACCTACCCATCCATCAATCAGTCTGCCTGTCTCAGTCTATGCGTCTGTCTGTCTGTCTGTCTGTCTGTCTGTCTGTCTGTCTGTCTGTCTGTCTGTCTGTCTGCCTGCCTCCCCTCATGTATGTCTGTCCACCTATCCATCCGTAAGTCAGTCGGTCAGTCAGTCAGTCAGTCAGTCAGTTAGTCAGTCTGTCTGTCTGTCTGTCTTCAATGCATCCGTCTGTTTGTTTGTTTGTTTGTTTGTTTGTTTGTTTGTTTGTTTGTCTGTCTGTCTGGCTGTCTGCCTGCCTCTGTCTGTCTGTCTGTCTGTCTGTCTGTCTGTCTGTCTGTCTGTCTATCTTTCTGTGTCTGTCTGTTTTTCTGGACGTCTAACTACATTTAATTTCATAAACTGTTACATGTATAGGAGAGGAGAATGGAAGAGTTGGAAGTAAAACTGAGATACAAGACAGAGGAGGAGATTGATCGTCAAATACAACAATTACAAGATGAACTTGAGAAGAAAACAATGACTCCTGGTGATAGGATTAAACTGAATGATGAGATTGGCAATTTAAACAAATCTAAGGAAATGTTAAAGTAAGACAATCTACTTTAAAATGTGTGTAACATTCATATTATTATACAACTAACTACAACAATGCTCGACCAACTATATCTCTTAGTTTGTCTCAAGCTGTGCTAAAACCACCTACTAGCAGCATTAGTTTCTCTATTGACTACAGTGTAATCTTTCACTTCCTGATGTTTAGTTGTAAACAAATTGTTGATAAGACCAGGGCTGGTTACTAGTTACTACACATACAATATGACACACATACACTCACTCACTTCACTCAGACAAATAATGAAACAACTCAAACATTTGATGTTAAATTAGCAACTAGAACACAATACAACATTGAATCTTCGTTTGTTATACCAGATTAGATATTCCACAGTGTTGCTATTCTGAAGACTGTACTGAAAACACCACTGGTGAAATGTACACATCAGGGAGTGACTGTGATCAATAGGGAAACAAATGCTGCTAGTAGATAGTTTTAGCACAGCTTGAGACAAACTAAGAGATACAGCTGGTCGAACATCATTGTAGTACCTTGCGGTGGCTCGAAAAACAATGACTACATGCTCAGTATGGTCCTATCAGTGATAAAATTTGGTTTAGTTATTTTCAAAGCCAATTATAGATCTGTGATAATATGTTACCCGATATTTGTACACATCTGATAGCAAGTTTGAATAATAACATCAATATTTTAACAGTCACTGTAATACGCAGAATTGATCCGACGACAGTGGCAAGTATATATTTTGTACATGTAATTCATAAATTGTATTTTGTGGTAGTAATTAATAACTATTAATTTACATATTAATAGAGAGTACCAAGCATTAAAAGATGAAGCAGAATCAGACAGGTTGAAGCAATCTAGTATGGCACAAGAGAAAGAGGTAATTATTGAAAGCTATCAATTTTGTAGGAAAGATACAAACTTCATAGTCATTGTATTAACTTGACTTCATTTACAAAACTGTCTGGCTTCATATACAAAACCAGTCAATGCAGTTAGTGCAGCTGTACCAACATGTATGCTACAGGGGGATAAGTTTGCATGTGTTATCGGGTTTGTTATGGATGGCGCTTTGGAAGTCGAAGAATCCCATTATTCATAAAAACTTTACATGAGTTATGATACCCACCCTCTAGACATATTGTCAAATGTATTTGGCAGGGTAGATTATCTGTGCATACACAACATGTCTTCCTAGCTGAACTACAATATTGAATAATTATTTGCTTGTTTGGTATTTTACAGATGTTTCATGAGAAGGCAGACAGACTGAAAGATATTGAAGACAGGATTCATCACAGCCTTGGTAGAATGACATTAAAGGAAGAAGAAGACTGGGCTCGATGAAAACAAACAGATCAAAGTAAACTTTCTGTAATAAATCATTTGAATTTTGAAGTTTACTTTCAGTGAAAAGTAGTTTTCATTGGTGATTGTATCTAATGTTACAATTTCTATGTTCAAATGCGAAATCAGATATCTGGTCATTGTCAAGAACCATTTATCATTCGTTATTAGAATGACTTTTAGATGTACTTCACTTAGATTTTGATTAGCAGCTTATTTGTGCAGTGTGGGATATCTTTTAATTAACATGGTCATATGTATGAGAATGGGATATTTAGTTTGGATTTTTAATAGATACTTGAGAAAAAACTATTTGAAATAATATATACTACGTCCTTGTTTGTAAATCAATAAATTCCGAAACATTAAAAATATGTATAAAAGGTTTGTTATTTTACTTACTACACAATCATGGCTATTTTATTGTCACTGATTTTTGCATTTTATTTGCCATATTTTCTATGTTTTAGAGTATTTTGATAACATTTAGTCATGTAGTGATTGTCATATACTTGATATTTCATTCGTTTTTCTCTTTACCAATACAGCAGTTTTGTTTTCATTATATTTAGAGTTTGCTTGTAGTGAACCAGAAATCATTATCAATATTTCACAAATGATTCAGTATTCCAATATATACATTCATAGCTTGAACTATAACTACACCCCTCATGAAAATAGTGTGAGATAGTAATATTTTGATAATTAAAGTGAAATAAGTAAACACATTTCTTTGGCAATTTGTAGTTTCATAGTGAAGTATATTTGTAGTATTATATGCAAAATATCTTAAACTACAAAGTATTAAATTAATTTTATTTTTTATTTGTTGACAAGAAGTAATAGTTATTATACCATGCCTGAGCCAAGTTGAACAAAAAATATGGAATATATACCCTGATCGTTTTACGTCATGACAACACACGTCTCTGTCACGATAACGCGTGTCTACGTCACTGACTCTGCTTTGTTTGAAATATGAGTCAAAACGTTCAAAATTGCCATTAATTTCTCCAATGATGCATATTTTTTCTATATTATTCTCCAATATTAATTGTTCTTCTTTCAGCTGGAAAATATGTGTGACCTAAGGGTTGTCACTACTTGTCTAGCAACTCGTAGTGACAACCCCCCCCCCCCCCCCATGTCACTCATATTGTCCTTGCCTGAATGAAAAAAATGGGAAATAACATCTAAATACCATTGGTGTCATATTGAACACATATTGCCAGGCCATGAGGGCTATAGCACCCGTTTAGGGACCGGACAGAATTTACGGCAGGGGGGGGGCCTGGGGAGAAATTGGGGGGGCCATGAAAAAAATGGGAGGCTTGAAGGGGGGGCCATGAAAATTCTCATGGTTTGAAAGGGGGGGCCGCAAAATATTTTGTCATTGAAAAAAATTATATGTTAGAAAATTTAGCATTGCATGAGATAGCACTTGATATCGCCTTTAATATTGAATGTCTACACTTTCATTTATGTATTAACATGGAAGTGTGTACGTTTGTATGTACCTATTTAGTGAAGCATAAAAACACTACTCAAGATTAATTTGATACACCCTGAATCACTCTTATATACTCCAAGCTGTTCACACACACACACACACTTACACACACACATATGTATACATACATACATACATACATACATACATACATACATACATACATACATACATACATTTTAGCACTGTGGAAACAGGTTCAGTGTATAATTACCATCAAGGATACATATGTATATATATATATATATATCATAAATTACAGGTCCTATGCTATATATATATATATATATATATATATATATATATATATATATATATATATATATATATATATATATATATATATATATATATATATATATATATATATATATATATATATATATATGGTAATATACTAGCATAGGACCAGTAATTTATGTGATTAAACTACACTACATGGTAGGTATACATCAAGTACTAGTGACAGTGACAGTGAGAGTGACAGCGAATCAAATGAGTCTAGCCATCAAAAAGACCAGGATGGCTCCCTTATTGTTCAAACTAGATCAGGTAGACTGGCTGGATCATGGAAACTTGCCTTTATATAAATTCAAGATTATGAATAAAGGGATTGTATTGCAAAGGCTATTCATCATTGACACTGCAGTACCGTAGCCTGCGGGGGGGGGGCAAGGGGGGCAGCTGCCCCTCCTGAGATTTGGGGGGAAAAAAGCAAGAAAAAAAGCTACTTTTTGAATAGAGCTATTAAAATCGTTATTTACGTCGTGGCGATTCCTAGCATGCGCGATTTCAATGGATAGTTCACTAAAGTGACTGTACACTGACTCATGGCTAAAAGGATATTTCTTTATATTTTCTGACTAGTACATGTAACAATATACATTTGAGTCTATTCCAAATTATATAATATCTTATACAGTGGTCTACTTGGCTCTGATGTTGCATACAAGCATGAATTGAGATTAAATATCCAAGGTGCACTAAAAAGAATTGAACAAAAGTTTACGACCATCAAAAGTCTGAAAGTCTTGAAATTCTTTTTCGGGATTTTTTGGAAGGAAATTAAACTTCAGGAGAAGTCATTTACCATGTGCACATCCGCATAATATCTTTCAGCTTTGCCACAACAAAATACACTTCCAGATAATGTGTAATACATAGCATAATTGTTTCAATTCTGGTATTTTATTATGTCTATGGTTTGATATTTTATGCCTTTAAATGGCCTCCTACACTGTCTTATTTTCAATTTTTTTTCACCTTTGGAGTTGTCTTCTTCCAATGCATCATTGTACCATATGATTTCATATCTCCACTGTAGTCACGGTGTAGTTGACAGAAGCCTGAGAAGGGGTGGCTAAAATAATGCTTGAGTTTCAATTGGTGGGGCTTAACATTTTTTGAGAAGAGAGGGAACTACACCATTTGTTTAACCGTAAATTGTGTACATTTCCTAAATGTAGCTATGCAGACAAATTACATGAGATAGTATCAAGATGACTGAATAAGTGCTATCTAAACTCGACCTGAATTATTTTGCTGTCATTATATATGGTTTGTTTTATCCTTGTCAAGCATTGTGAAAAAATGAAACCGACCTACTTACTCAATGTGATGGGTTAGGTTACCCGTTGACCAGCATTTTTTTCTGACCTTACATATATATAATTGCGTATGCTAAAATATGTATTATGTAAATTACAAGCAAATTTATGTAAATTAGCATTTTTCTAAATTTTAAATGCATGATTGCACCAACACAAAGTTCTGTCCCCCTCGGCAATTTGGTCAGGCTACGGCCCTGCACTGCACTTCAAGCTTAATGTGAAGGTTTAGAAAACTGTGAGTAATACTCATCTGATCACTGTACAGTGTATTGAATACAATTCTGAATTTGCTGTCCCCATCATGAAGTCACAAATGCCTGACACTATAGGTTTAAATATGTATGGTTTTGGAACTGAAAGCATATTGATTACATCTAAGCATTCCACAACATTCTGAATTTCTTTGCACTTTCATGAAGTCACAAATGTCTTACATTTACATGTGTATTGGTAATGCATTTGGTGTAGGAAAGTGAAAGCTATATTTTTCAGACCTAAGTGTGCATAAAATCCTTAGTTTGCTAGCACTTCATGACTACCACAAATGTCTGACATTAGATAGTTATTGTGTTATGAGTATAAATAGATATTTGAATACACTATGTAGGTGATGTGATGTCCTTAGATACTCCCAACAAATGTCCCCACTACAGTTTTTCACAAATCACGCATGTGAATGTGTGTTTACTCTGTGTCTGTGTTTCTGAGTATGTATCAGTGAATGACAGTTAAAACCACCACATCAAATGCCTTGGTATTAAGTGATGACTACTTATGGTGTCTAGTTGGGAAATAAACAAGATTATACCACATGTGTATGATTACATGTATAGTCAAAATGTTTTGTTTTGTTTTGTTTTCTAAAAAACTTCCTCTACAACTACTAAGTTGTTTGGGCTGAAATAGTAACATAATAGTAGTACCAAAAGAAATATTACAGTTGTGCTACAGTAACAAAAAAATTTGTACTCTTTTTAGTTATTGTAGGGGGCAGGATATTATGCACTTTTTTTTTCTTTTTTCTTTTTTTTTGGGGGGGCCATGAAATTTTTATACTTTTGAAAGGGGGGGCTGTGAAATTTTGGTCACAGTGGATGGGGGGGCCAGGAAAAAAACCAAGTCAGAGATAATTTCTCCCCAGGCCCCCCCCCTGCCGCAAATTCTGTCCGGTCCCTTATTACACCCGAGGGACTGTGAGTTACCAGAATCACATGCTATTTCCCGAGGCCAAAGGCCGAGGGAAATAGCATGTGATTCTGGTAACTCACAGTCACGAGGGGGTAATGAACGGGTGCTATAGCCCGAATATAGGCCAGGCAATATGTGTTTTATAATATACCTCATGCCGTGTGAACTCGCGGTGGCAGACGACATCGTCAGAAGCTGCCATTTTGACCTGCTGTGAACGCGCGGTGGTCACGTGACCATGTAAAAGTTGATGGAACTATTTCCCTAGGGAAATAGTCATTCTATTTTCTTATCACGTGACCGATTCTAGCGAATCATGGCACAGCATTATTACTAGGTATATTATAACTTAAACTACATACTACCAATTATGTATTTTCTTTATAGCTAGAACTGTAACTGAATACTTGTAAAGATGATATTAGTTACTGTTTTGCCTTTCAATGTAATTTGCAGATATAATAAAAAATGTTTGAAGCAAAGTTTTGTGTATGATTTTCTTTTCATTTAATTGTGATAGTGATACAAATGTCTAATATTTTGGGATACATATTAAAATTGATTAGCGCACCAGTAGTCTTGAAGGTCTACTAAGACCAGTCGCCACTGCAAAGATGCATCACATGCCTCAAAATACCATGATACCATGTATTCTGTACACACAGAGCAGTTTGTATATACTACAGATATATGCTCAGTGGGATTGTTGTCACTTAACCATCCCCTGGCGAGGGTAGTCTCTCTTCTATAAAATCACTCACATTTAAAGAGGTCTACATGTCTACAGCTTTTGTCGTTTTAGGAAGAAAATGTTATTTCAAATGATAAAACAAGCAGCAACGTAATAACATGAGCTAAGTCACCTAATGCAATGAATCTTAGAACCGGATTTTGTCAATTGTATTGAAGGGGAAGACATTGGTAAATGAATCATCCAATTGCAGTACTCATGGACACAATCTCTATTCGGATCACACGAGAATTCTGATTTGTAGGTATTGTAGTTTCAATTTGTGTTGTGTAGTTTGTCTTATATTCTCAATGATAGCACTATATATATATAATATATATATACATATATATATATATATATATATATATATATATATATATATATATATATATATATATATATATATATATATATAACTCGGTGAGTATTTTTCTTCTAAGTCAGGGCTCTATACCGCAGTGGCAGAGCGCGATAGAAACTATATATATACATATAGTTTCAATCTGCTAAGACAGTGCTCTATACCGCAGTGGCAGAGCGTAATAGTTATATTCTCAATGATAGCACTATATATATATATATATAAATATATATATATATATATATATATATATATATATATATATATATATATATATATATATATATATATATATATATATATATATATATATATATATATATATATATATATATATATCCAGAGTGTCAGAATGTCCTAATGCTTTGTTACAACATGATGCTTATGGAGTATCCTGCTAAGGTTTGATCAGGATTTGGGTGGATAATATCGGAACACAGGATCCATTGGTTTAGTGTCAGTGACGAGACTAAAATCTTCATCCCAGTCTCCATCATAAGCTTGATCACCATGTATGTGTCTATCATTGCTATAGGTACAAAGGCAGTCATCTTGTGTTGGGTTTTGTGTCTCCACGTTTGCCCATTTCCTTTCAAAATTATTTCCAGTATTATTATGCAATGCATTTGTTGTTAGTTTTGGCTCTACGCATTGATACCAATCTTCTGGAATAAGTGTTGTGTGGTTTTCATGGCATTGGGTCATGTGTCTTGGAGAATACATACTTGTTGGCTGATTGCTTGTTTGATGGTTGTGTTGAAGTTTATATTCATTATGTGAGTGTGGCAGTACTGTCTGGTGACAATTGCTAGGAATTTCTTGGGATGATACAAGAGAGTGCCAATGATTTCCAACGATACCATTATGTTGTAATTGCAGCCTAAAATCTAGGTCACTGGGAGCGGAGATAGACCTTTGCAAAGGCACACCTGAACACCACTGGGACATGTGATGATGTTGATAATCACGTTGGCCCTGCTGGCTGATAACTTGTCCAGGTTGTGTCTTGTTTCTCTGCATGTTTGGATTGTCACTTTGTTGTCGTCCATGTATGTCTATGCTTATATTCAGTCCCCAATCTGGTGGTCCACTTCTATAATCTGTGTGTCCAACTGTTCCCTTTGACCACTCCACTATGTCATTATCACGTATTTCTCGGTGTTCATGAGAATGAACGCATTGCCTTGGTACTGCTGGTGGTATTATTGATGAGTTCACAGTTTCATTAGGTGTTACATCTTTGGGGTAATTACCTTTACAAGTTGTATTTTCATGCTCTTTATCTATTTCTGGTCCACTTATTGTATCAACACCACTGTCATCTACATCACCATTCTCCCTCTGAATCACAACACGACTGTCTCCAGGTGGTCCTGAATGATACAACAGAACCAAATGTAAACTGACTGACGTCAATGAAGGCAAAACCTTTAGATCTCTATATCTATGCACATTAATGGACTATTTCCTGGTTTTGGAGCACATGATTCAGAAACCCGGGAATGGTCTATTGTTGTAATGCAAACTTCTGAGACATAACTACAGTACATTAATTATACCAGACTACATGAAATTTGAAGCTTGAAACATACATATGATAGTGCCTAATTACCGAGAATCACTTATAAATGCAAGTGAATCATCAACAAAGTTTACATGACACATGGATATACAAAATTACATGCAATTTGAAGCATATGCTATTAACATAATGACTAATAATCAAAGCTCGTTATTTTTGCAAAGTATCATTAATATTCATAGGATGTTTACCAATGTCTAGTCAGTTCTAGCCATTATCTTAATTAATGTGTATAATTTTCCGTTTGAAAAGAGTCAGTCATTTCTTGACAAATTGATGTGTACACACATACATACATACATACATACATACATACATACATACATACATACATACACACATACACACATACATACATACATACATACATACACACATACATACATTACATACGTACGTACATACATACATGCATGCACGCATACACACATACATACATACATACATACATACATACATACACACATACATACATACATACATACATACATACACACACATACATACACACACATACATACATTACATACGTACGTACGTACGTACATACATACATACATGCATGCACGCATACATACATACATACATACATACATACATACACACACATACATACATACATATACATACATACACACATACATACATACATACATACATACATACATACATACATACATACACACACATACACATACATACATACATACATACATACATACATACATACATACAGACAGACAGACAGACAGACAGACAGACAGACAGGCAGACATACAGACAGACAGGCAGACATACAGACACACACATAGACATCAATAAAACATAACCTTCCCTTATGGAAGGTAAACAAGATATGTCTTTGAACAGTACCAGTTCTATATGCTACAATTAATCAAAACAGTAATCTCAATGTTCTCTACTACTTCAACAACAGTGTTGTCAGTAAGTTGAATAATTAATTATTTTACAAGTTGGTTAGCTAATTAGTTGGTTAGCTAGTTAGCTAATTAGTCAGTCAGTCAGTCAGTCAGTCAGTCAGTCAGTCAGTCAGTCATCAGTCAGTTGGTTAGTTAGAGTTAGCTAGTTTGCTAATTAGTTACTTGGTCAGTTAGTCAGTCAGTTAGTCAGTCAGTCAGTCAGTCAGTCAGTTAGTTAGTTAGTTATATGTTGTCATATATGCTCCTTCAATTACCATCGGTCTTCAATAGCACTTCTGAAGTCGTCATTGCATTTCTTAAGTCACCAGTCATATAGTCAGTTTTAAACTTAAGACAGAAAGGTAAGTTACTGCTGGTCTTTCATTCTTTCTCTGTCCACAGACTGGTAATGAAAACACTAACTTATTTTCACTTTGTAAAATTATTCAATCTATGATATTAGGAAGATTTGACCTACCCATTCCAGACTTGAGGCTCGTGTCTGTGTCTTTAAGTTCCTCTTCTAGATACGGACCACTTTCATGGTACTTTCCTGGTGTATATGGAGGTGGTAGAGATTCATCTATACCACTTTCTGTCAAATAACAATGTTACGTTTAGGTGAATTGATAGTGTGTCCAATTTCAAGAAGAAAGGTCTTTCTGAAAATTCTGTAAATATTATGAAATTTATCTTGAGATTAATGCTCTTAGGACAACACCTTTCACGTACAATGACTCCCATATTAACATAATATTACAATGTGTATTATGATATTGTACAAAACAAATTTCAAAATTTGCATAGGCGATTCCTTGTCCTGGTAGAGGAAAAAACTATAAGATGTACAATTCATAATTGTCATATACAGAACACAAAACAATTTATTTATTTTAAAGTTGTGCATTCAAAGTTTGCACATGGATGTAAATTGTGAATGCTTTCATTGTTATTGATTGAAAGATAATGTGGAAATTATTATTATTATTCTTACCTGCAGTGCCTGTGTATGTTATCTTCAAATTATCATTTGCAGAACAATCAACGTCATCCAATAAACCCTTTGCAGACAGCAATTTTGACAGGCTTGACTCCTTGAGAGAGTGTATATATTGACCAGATATCGACTCATTGAGTGCATATCCGACATGTGCTTTGTACATCATACTATGCTTTTGTTGGTGTTGTCTAATTTCTTGTTTATATTCTCTGATTTCTGAAAGTGAAAGTGAAAGACAAAGTGGTGTTTTTTAAGTTGCCAACTCTAGCATGTAGAAGAATCAGAGGAGATATGATGGAGAAGAGTAGAATTCCAGACCAGCCGGATCTGAATATATAGGCTGGAATTTGGAAAGCCTAAGTTCGGAATACACATATGTTTGGTTCCGGTTACTCGACCCCAACTAGTTTTTTAATGCCGACACTAAACTTTTTTTTAATGACAGAATTTGAGAAAAAGATATAAATCGCAAAAATTGTGAGAAATAGTGGATGTGAACATTGGTGTCATCTTAAAAATACAATATAAAATTGATGAGAATGAACAAATAACACAGAAACCATATGGAAAACAACAGAAAGCATAACTACCTGAACTAGACACTCACATATGAAAAAAAAAACAAAGAAAAAAATCTACTTACCCCATCTAGTCTTAAAAATTTAGCGTAATCGGAACCACACATTTTTTTTATTAGGCCTAAGTAAACCTAAGTTAGTAAGTAAGCTACGGTCCTAGAATCTACAGAACTATGGTTCTGTCACGGTGAGTAGTTATTATGTAATCTAGATAGTGAGACATACCAAGACAGGGTTTTAAGTCTATACTAGGGTCATTTTCTAAACCGTCACTCACCCTTCTCTAGCATAGTTGCTAGATCTCCCAGCTTCACGTCGTCATTTTTTAAAGCTTGCAGGAGATCTTCGTACCAGTCTGATTTCTTAATGATAACATTGAGGAACATCAAAGTAGCGGTAATTGGTCCCTTGTTGGTTTCCCCTGCCTGTATTTGCTCTTCGTCAATTCTATTAAGACAGGTTAAGAACGGAATCAGGTGAGACGGAGTTATACGGTCCCTAAAACGGGGTCTTAGTTTCCGTAAAACTATTTGTTCAGGTGTACCGTCAGAAACGTATCTTTCAGTCCCTTCCATGTCAAAATATTCGATAAAAATGTGGGGTTGTTGGCGACCAGTGTAGACTATTAATATATCGTATGGGGAATCCCCAGACGTCAGCTCCGGGTAACGTCACTGCACGTGGTACACTGTTACGTACATCACCACATCAGTTTTGATATTGAACTCTTTTCATATCATAATTATACCGGGGTCCTTTTTTTTAGCACATCTAAAATTTTGAAATATTAAATCAATTAAAACGAAAGTTTCGTGAATCAAGTGTACTGGTAGTGCATACTGTTTACGCATGACATAACGGAAGTGACGTCAGGGGGATTCCCCGAACTCAGGTGCTCGGCATTTCATAGAATTAAATACGCACTGAACTAGGGTCGAGAATGTTTAGCCACACACTCCCCTTGACATTGCGCTATCGAATCACTCGTGTAATAACATTTTAGTGCAATGTTTAATGGTTATGTTTTCTAACTATGGCAAGTTTTAACTACGGTGTGGTCAGGGGCGGTGAACGGGAACACGATGACCAGGAAGATCCGCCAGAAATCATAGTGCTACGTCATCTAAGAAGCAGGTTTATCAATGCCATTGTCGCGTCCCATCTTCTACCATACTTACAAACGTGTTTAACGCGTCCAGATGAGGAACAAATACGGGCTGAAGAACGCAACAAAGGTGATATAGCTGGCGCTGTGATGCTTCTTGATTTTTTGGTCAAGAAAAATAACTGGTATGAAGTTTTCTTGTCCGCGTTGAAGGATGAAGATATCAAACTGGAACATCTGGCATCACTTCTTGAAGAAGGTGAGATTGGTCGTTATGACTAGAGGTAGAAGTACTCATAATACTAGTATACAATGGTGTTTAAATGCTATTCAACTTGCTTTCAAATTCAATTAATCGTTCTATGACTGGAGTGACAATGTATATGTATGTATGTATGTATGTATGTATGTATGTATGTATGTATGTATGTAGGTAGGTAGGTAGGTAGGTAGGTAGGTAGGTAGGTAGGGATGGATGGATGGATGGATGGATGGATGGATGGATGGATGTGTGTGTGTGTGTGTGTGGGTATGTATGTATGTATGTATGTATGTATGTGTGTGTGTGTATGTGTAAAAATGTATCTGTCTGTCTGTGTGTGTACATGCGTGCGTGCGTGCGTTCATGTGTGTGTGTGCGTGCGTGCATGCATGTATGCATGCATGTATGTATGTATGTATGTATGTACATGTATGTATGTATGTATGTATGTATGTATGTATGTATGTATGTATGTATGCATGTATGTATTATTTTGTATGTAAGTATGTGTATGTCTGTCTGTCTGTGTCTGTCTGTCTGTCTGTCTGTCTGTCTGTGCATGCCATGAATGAGTGTATTAATTATGTAATTGTGTGTAGGCTCATGCATATGTTTGCTTTCATTGAATAAATTTAATTTCTTGTTTACAAAAAAATAATTGTAACAGAGCTAGCAAAGGACAACAGAGAGCACAGAGCTGCACCAAATGATACAACCTCTGAAAGGTGTGTGGATGCTGCTAACAATAGTGATCATGTACAGCCAGTCTCTCCACTTTCTAACCAACCAAACTTGAGTGTCCAATCAAATCAAGACACAGACAGTAGTGTTGATACTGTTGACAATGCAGTAAACGGTAAGATGGCCATGCCATGAAGTATTTATTAGACAGATTAAGAAAATCTTACGAGAAGGAGATGAGAATTACATGAGAATGACGTCATCATTTTGTGCTGTGTGACATCAAAATGTGTAGACGTAAGTCATTCAATTCTCGACAGTAAGCCGTTTTTGACAAGAGGCCAGCAAGATTCTCGTAAGTGAATATTAGAGCATATTTGGCATGATTACTCCCTGTTTGCCATCAAATTTCATGAAGAATTAATTCAAAATATTCTTTAGCTTGTTTGTAAAGAACAAAGTGCGATTACACCGTGAACTACTGAAACATTCAAATTCAGGTAGCACTTTGGAAGTGTTGTTTAACTTTACCATAACGAGAATGAGATGCAGACGAGAAGCTGATTGTCATTGTCGTCTCACTCTTGTAAACTCTACTTAATCTCTCTATTATCTAAATAAATAGTAACCCAGCATTGACCATGTAGGTGAAATTATATTTATAAGTATATATATATATATATATATATATATATATATATATATGTGTGTGTGTGTGTGTGTGTGTGTGTGTAGAATAGAAATTGATACTTGATTCCATTTTATACAGTAGTGAATTAATATTCACCTTTATTGGAATCTAGTTTTTGAAGCGACTATATAGCTTTCACCTGTGACTGTGGATACCATCTGCCACCTATGTACAATAGTCTGCTGTCAGGTGATTCTATTAGGAGGTCACTTGACCAAATGGCATAACTCTGATGACGTCTGAGTGATTCAGACGAAGGCTAGGTAGTCTCTTCAGAAACTAGATTCCAGCAATAACTTCACTATTATTACTGCATACATAACATATTTTTGTTTCAGTTGGGAAAGATTTTGTACAGAAGAATTACAAGTCTCCAGTCTGAGACCTAACTAAGAGAATTTAATTTTTTATCCTACATTGAACTATTGATCTCACCCCTTAGTGTATCTGTACTCATGATGTCATCAGAAAAATTGTCCCCCCATAATACCTTGCAGTAAATCCCCGATTGGGCCAAAGTGCAGTAGGGCTTTTGTAAACATGATTTCAGAGTTGAATAAGTTATATCAAGGTGCTATTTTATCACCCATAATCATTTTTAATTTGATAGTAGTAATCAATGCAATTGCAGAAATAACTCTGTTTCCATATTAGCAATTCTGAATAATGTGACTCATATTTCAGGCACAGCTGAACTGAAGAACCAATTATGTAGAGTTGCATTGTCATGGTGCAGAAAACGCAAATTTGGCAACACATGGTATAACCATTTATGAACTCTCTTCCTTTCTTACATTTTATAGATTTAAGAGTACAATTACCAGATCCACCTCCTCCGTACACAGAAGGGACATATTTTGAACAGGCGGGACAGCTTGTAGAGTCAGCTGGAGGCTCCCCTCAACAAAACCAGCCACTCACACTCAATAAATATTTTATCACTATAAATGCACCTGGAACTAAGGTACAAGTGGGTGGAAGGAATTTGATGAACTGTTCACCAAAGAATGAAGATGTAGTTGACAGTGGACACTCCCCTAAATCTCCAGAAAAGGGTAAGTGGGTGTAACAGTAATCAAATCTCCAAAACCAACTGACCTCTTGTACTTGACCAATGTTATATGATTAATTATGGTTAATTTTCTGGTTCCAAGATGCATTGCAGGAAATTACATCATTTATATTGTTACATTTAGGCTTGTTTTGTTTTTATTACATTTTAAGAAAAAAATATTCACATCATTAAAATGATGGAAACACATGTTTACCGCTATCATTTTAAGTGATGTTCTAGAACAAAGACTAAATAAGTTTACAATAGAATAAAAGAAAATTCATTGCCCAATGCAAAAGTATAAAATAAAAAAAAAAATAAAAATTATAATTCACATGTAATTGAATATTGGGATGTCACATATACATTTTTTATTTGTATTTTTCGAAATTGTGCTCAAAGCACATTTCAATTAATGTTCCTGGCATGGACATATAGTGGCACAACAGCCCATTGTACTAATTTACACTCTAAACAGAAGACAGTCTCTGCATGCAGTATTTGTTAGCACGCCTGATTAAATCCTTCAGATAGCAAACCTCTGTCCTAGCTGTCATGTCTCATGATACAAATTGGTTGACTTGGAGGCAGTAATTGTCCATATCGATTTTCATTAAGGATTTTTAGTCTGCTTGCAGAAAAAAAAATTGATGTTCCAAGCATGATGCACAGATTATGTAGTATATTATTCAAATTACACTGGAATCAGGGTTGAAACCTGGAATAAAGTTGAATTATTTTATTCTACTAACATTAGAGTACAGCATCACAGAAGTTTATAGTGTAAGATTTTTGCCAGTGATGTCTGGTGTTTCAGTAAGTTTTAAATCATCAGTAACTTTTTATTTTTATTTTCATTTTTTTATTTAAATACAAGAAATATACAAACATTGCAGACTGTATTGCTTTATGGCTACATTGAACTGACAACATGCATTGTATAATAAGCCAGTCACTGTAAAAAGTCCCCCCGTTATGAGTCCATGATGTAAATGCTCCTTTATGAGCCCGATTTGAAAGATATATATCATTTTATAATGTAACAGTACTCATCCTGTAGCCTGATTTACAAATTGATAACATTCTAATTTTATAATGATATTCATCACCCTATAGGGTCATTCCAACGGAAAGATGAAGAAGAGGCAGATTGCATAATTGAAGGTGAAATAATTGAAGATGAAGAACAAGAATTGATGTCTGAATTTGATGCAACTGCTGAGATGAGTACTCGGGAGCAAGGTATTGTAAATATAAATGTATTGAATAATTGAAATTACTTGCCCCTTTTCTTGTTGTCTTACACACTTAGAAACCTACAGATGGTTACTACAGGACATACCTATAACAATCTCTGTGTTGAGGGGTTTGCCCATGTAGCAGGTCCTGTGCAGATCATGTAACAATCCACATTGATGTGTACAATAGATACGCAGGCATGTCACAGGGTCTGTATTTGCTACATGTGACAATACCTGTGTGTACATGACTGTATGTTTACATGGATGCATGAGTACACAGGTATGTCACAGGTGTGATTGTACATCAAAATTTCATGCTTGGACATACACATAAATATACTTCTACTTGTACCAACAGACCAGCTTTTACGTGTCCTTAAATCTGTACACTGTCAGACTATGTAACAGACTTGTACGCACATGCATCTCTGGACACAAATATGTGTGTATATTTCTGTTTCAGTCATGTGATCACAGCAATTTATACTGTTTACACACCCGAATACATGCCTGTGCTGACAGTCCTATTGCATGTCTGTGAATACTGTCATGAAATCTGACCAAATTTTTAGACCCTGCAACGTAACCTAGCTATTTCCTATATTCTGTGCCAGGATCTGCACTAGACCTGTTCCAAGCTTGTCCAGTATTAAATCTGCCTGTGGATTTCTAACTGTGCAAATGATACACTTTACGCCCCATTAACTTTATATATTGCCTTGACGTTATTAACAGGTAGTTGAATTATTATCATTGCAGAAGGCGAGGAGAGTTCATCAAAACATGTAGAAACAGATCAAAATGAAAGTGAAGAAAGTACACCAGACACAAAGGAATCATCAAAAAATTCAAATACTACTACTACTACTACTACTACTGCTGCTGCTGCTGCTACTTATACTACTACTACTACTACTGCTATTACTACTACTGCTACTGCTGCTACTGCTGCTTCTACTACTACTACTACTACTGCTACTACTACTGCAGCTGCTACTTGTACTACTGCTGCTGCTACTACTACTACTACTCTGCAAAGTTCACCACCAGTTGAATCTAAAATGTAAGTATATGACTGTATGATCAATTAATATATGAGTATCTATACTTTTCTTTACATCACTCTGAATTGTTTTGGTTTTGTTTAAAAGATAATTTCTTTGTTATTCAGTCCTTCTATAAATCCTATCAGGCTATTTGTATGTGTACAAACGTATGTCTTACCCTCTCAGAGGTATTGATTTTTACCCTCTCAGAGGTTTTGATTTTTACCCTCTCAGAGGTATTGAAACAAAAACCGACAAGTAAGGAAATGTTACAGCAATACACAAAACACCTGGCAGACATGCTAAAGGGAGATGGCAGAAGGAAAAACAAATCTGTAGTACATGACCATACTAAGGCCAACTAGATGTGTGTATATGACATAACAATTACTGTTTAATTTGAAAATGTTGGTTTTATTTTTATTTATTTAAGTTGCAAATTTGAATCCATTACCAGTGCTACATGTAACCATGAAATATACCACAAAATAAAATAATTAGATATCATTGTGAGTCCCCAATATGTTTTCTTGTTCAGCCAAGGAAAATATGAGTGACGTAAGTGGCTAGTCGCAATGAAAAATAATGAAAGTGGAGGCCTAGAAAATTGTTATGGTCTGATCATGGGGGGGGGGGGGGGGGGGGGGGGGGGGGTCATAATATTTGCTCATGATTTGAAACAGGAGTAGTCATTTACTGAGTATACACATATGTTCAACATTACTAGTGACTTTACTGCAATAAGTTTGTAAGCTTATACTTAATTATGAGTTGAGTGACTGCCATAATAATGTGTTTGTGTATGCAAATATGCATATATAAAACTATCTCTGTAGCCCGGGGGGAGGCGACTATGACATTTCTTGTCAATTGGTTCAAGTTGGGGGGGGGGGGGGGGGTTGACTGTGAAAAAGAGTTCGACCAAATTATTTTCTCCACAGGCAAACTACCATAAATTCTGCTTGTTACCTTTCATTAATAATGTTTAGTTCTCTGTACAGATAGATTGTAGTATAAATACAGTTGTTGAGATGCTACTAATTACTTCAATCTTTAATCTGGGGAAAACCACTAATGAGTTTGGAACAATGAAAATATAGTTGAAGCAGTAAACACCAGCTCACAAACTGAACATTTTATTTTCCACAAATAAAAATGAAAGATTGTAGTCATGCAACACAGAAGGCATTCTCATGTTTACCATATTCTTGATTGGAGTGTTTCTGCCAATACAATGTTGGAAGCTCTGACTGAGAAACTTAATTTCATCAAGATTTTGACATAGTTGAAACATTCTGTTTAATGACCTACGTTGTAAAATACAAGCCCATTAAGCCCATCCGCATAACATTAAAGAATCAGCATGTGATATATCACTATAGCATTAAGTAAAACATATTTCTTATTAAAACAAGGTTTGTATTAATTGAAGTGATTGTACTTTTGACTTGATGTTTTTTTTCCATTATCTGAAACCCAGCTATCTGCATATGTAATGATCTTACCATATATTTCTTTGCAGTATTAAGAGTTTTGAATATGAAGATCTAAAGCCACGTTCGTATCAGTATGAATTAGCGGCACCAGCCCTAGAAGGAAATAACTCCATCATCTGTGCACCCACTGGTACTGGTAAAACACATGTTGCTATGATGATAACAAAGGACCATATGGAAGCATCGTTAGCTGAACAAGCCAAGGAATTAGATGGAAAAAGTACAAGTGTAATAAGTAAACGTAAAGCTATCTTTCTTGTTCATCGCATACCACTTCTCAATCAAACATACAAGCGTTTCAAGAAGTACCTTACTCTCTTCCATGTCACAAAACGCAGTGGGGCATCAATGACGAACACTGTCTTTGAATCGCTGATTCCAACGAATGATATCATTATCACTACAGGCGGCATCTTACAAAACTCCCTCCTGGAGAAGAAGTCTACGCTAGACATGTTTTCCTTGATTATCATTGATGAGTGTCACCACGCAATGAAGAACCATCCTTATAATGTCATCATGGCAGAGTACTTGAGAATGAAACTTGCCAATCCAGCTACACCTCTTCCTCAGATTGTAGGCCTGACAGCAAGCCCTGGGTCCGGCAGCAACAGCGGTATGATAGCAGTAACTGAACACATTCTGAAGTTGTGTGCTAATTTAGATGCCCATGTGTTCGTAACTGTGCAAGACTCACAGAACAAGGAGGCACTACGCAAAGTCACCAATGATCCAGATAAATATACATCTGTTACCAGACCACGAAATCCAGACCCCTTTAAAGAGAAAGTAGATGAGATAATGAAAGAAATTGAAAAGAAGGCAGGTTTGACTGGCATTGGTCACCAACATGGAACTCAACAGTATGAGTCCTCTATCATGACTGCTATACAGGAAGCTACCAATCAACAAAACCATGAAGTTGCCAAGTGCTGTGAGCATCTCAGAGAATACAACACAGGTAAAAGATGGTTACAACTGCCTAAGCATACAGTAGATTGAGGTGAAAGATAGTACTTAGTACTATCTTTCACCTCAATCTAATAAAAGCAAAAAAACAACCCTAATTATTCATGATATTGATAGAAACAAAGGAGGCCGAGTACTGGTGTGGCATACTCATGGTATTTGCACCCATGCTGACGAAGTCCTCTTCAGCTGTATACAATGAATATAGTGAGTGAAAGTGCAGTTGCTAACATTGCAAGAACAAGGGCGAAATGTCCCTTGGTATCCACACTGGCATTCATCCATGATGAAGTTCTGTTAAATAATTGTGACTAGTTGAAACTTCAAATTTCATAAAAGAGTGCATGAACTGATTTCATGTATACGGCAAGAATGCACATCCTTGCACACCTCTATACCTTTTAGAAACAATCATGGCACAAACACAGTATAAATCACTGGATAAAAAATATCAACTTTGAGTGAATTTGAAACAAGAAAGTAGAAAAAAAAATTACATTAAATATGAATTTGGTACAAAATGTACCAGTGTATATTCGCATACAGGTATTCAATAAATGTATTCACCTTGGTACTACACTGCAGTGCAAATACCCTGTGTGTGTGTGGTGGGGGGGTACTCCAAGGTATATACGTATGTACCATGGTTTTGACGACCATTGTTCGACTTATGTAGACTTTTGAGTTTTGATATTCAAAGCATTATGTAGAGGTTTGACCCACCTCTTTGAATGCATGTACGACTTTTGACCACATATTTTGAACAAGGTTGTTTCCACGGGTTATTTTCATTCATCTTCGTCAGATATTAGGCACCCCCGGGCAGCCAATGATCTAGCGATGTGTCACGTGAAAGTGTACCAAAAGTGTTCAAAACTCATGATCACTCAGATGATAGGAGCAGCGCTGTGAACGTTGTGGTCGGTTAAGTGTAGACTTTTGACCCCTGTTTCTGGCTAAAATGTAGACTTTTGACCACTACTTTTTGAATTTTTGTAGTGTTTGTGGTTGTAATTTTTGTCCACCGGGGTACATACATGTATGTACCTATTACCCACCCAAGTACAATCAGAGTATTATTCAATATTTTTTTGTTCAACTTGGTTTGTGGATGGTATAATATCCCTTATTCACATTATAATGTATTGGTCTTATTGTTTCCAGCACTACAAATGTGTAATACTTGCAGAATGTCAGATGGTTTGGATATTATTGACAGCTTTTATGAAGCAAGGAAGAAAAGTGGTCAATACAAGAAAACAGAAATTGAGAAGTGGTTGTATAAATTATACAGAAGTAAGTCATGCTACACAGTCATGGTTTGATTTATAATTTTATGTTAACCAGTTGTGTGTTTGAGGTTGGAAAGGTGATCTGAGTGAGGGAGTGGTGGTGTTAGAGGTGGGGCACTGCATTTTGTGTAAAAAAAAAAAATGTGTATAATGTTAAAAACTGGTAGTACTGGCATATGTACATACATTTCTAGGTAGAAAATGATATTCCAGAATCACTTCTGTTAATATCTTGTTAACTATAACACTGTAAGCTGCACTCTCTCACTATTTGAATTATTGAACAAATATAACGGAACCAGTGATTCCGCCAGTAAACAGGTTATGCTGTCACATGTTCGATTTCCACTGCATAGACACAAGAGGGATTTTCAATGTCAGTTCCAATAACAAAAGTAAGTTTTCTACAAACTCAATGACTCGGCCATGTGACCTACACCTCACTCACAACATTTGTGTGCATTTGGGGTTACTTCTGGATTAATGACTCGAGAGGTCGGAGACAAATTACTCATATTGATCCCAAGGGTGCCATGAAATTGCTAGGCCTGGGTAATTCTGTGCTCAAGATGAATGACTGTCAATAGGCTGGGAAACCTTGACCAGCATGTAACATACATACAGCTCAGCTGTGCACTGAAAGGATGAAAGAATCCTGTACAATTATGGGAATAGTCTTTAGGTGGATATGCGTGTTTCAAAAACTTGCTGATAACAATTCCCACCACATAAGAAATAACTACATTATGGTAAAAGAATTCGTAGCCAATATAAGCATACAAAAATCAGTCCTTAATGTTCACATTTTTCAAAATTTTCAACTGAGGCGATGTTTTCTTTTACACCGTGTACGTATTATATCACACCATAATTAATTATGAATTTGAACAAAATTAAATTTATAGTCCTGCAGACTAAGTTGATTATTTTTATCTTTTCAAATTTGATCTTCAAAGACAATTCTGGCGATTTATTTGATCTAAGTGAAGAAGAAGACAAATATCCAAACCCAAAAGTTCAAGAGCTGAAGGAGAAACTAAGAGAAGAAATCAAAGGAAAGGGAAATGAAGTGCGAGGTAAATGTCATTTCAAACTTTGAACCTAGTACATATGATGTACTATGAAGTACCGTATGCATGTTGAAAACGTGATGAAAAATAATCTGAGATTTACATTCTGGTCATTCTAATGTCATGACAACCCATGTCTATGCCATTAGTTCTGCAGTGCTTAAAATAATTAGATCTTATTACCCAATATTTTTCTTTGTTTAGCCAAGGGAAATATGAATGACCTAAGGGGTCCCTTGTCACTATGAGTCACTAGACGAGTAATGACAACCCTTAGGTAACGAATATTTTCTGGCAAAATGAAGAAAAATATTGTAGAATAACATAATTATATCAGCGCTAGTATCAAAGAAAAAAATGGGGGAAAGTAATGGCAAGTTTGAACATTTTGACTCGTATTTTGAACACAGCAAATCCAGTGACGTAGACACATATTGTCGTGGCATGGTATAGAATGACCAGAGTATATATTCCATTTTTTTTTCAACTTGGCTCATGCATGGTATCATAGATAAAATGTTCCAAAGCCACATTATTTTTTCCTAATTTTTCTTAGATCATAGTTTGGTGTAAATCTTGATTTGATTTGAATGTATCCTTGTTATCACTGTAAGAAACATTATATCAAACTATTTATTTATTTGTTCTGATCTACTAGGTATTATATTTGTGAAGACTAGAAAGCAAGCAAAGGCAATTTGTGAATGCATCAAAGAAGACCCCACAGTTGCCATGTTGGAACCAGCCATCGTAACCGGTGTTCAGGCCAAGAGTGAAGATGGTACAGGCATGAACCAGAGTGCCCAAGATGCAGCTCTGAAAAGATTCTCTGATGGCATTTGTAAATTACTAGTTTCAACAAGTGTTATTGAGGAAGGTTTAGATGTCCCAGAATGCCACATTGTTATTAGGTACAATTATGCAACCAATGATATATCAATGCGGCAGTCACGAGGGCGTGCACGTGCTAAAAAGAGCACCGAGCATTTTATCGGTGATACTGAGCTTGCAATTAAAGATAAAGTCAATGTATTTTTGGATCAACAAGTAGAGCAAGCAACTGAGATTGTTCAAAATATGCCAGCAGAACAATTTCTTAAAAAGGTGCAGTTAGAGCAGAGAGTCGTAGTTGCACAGAGGTGTATGCAAGAGAGAAAGAAGCAGCTGCTGAAAAGTGCTCATGGTGCTAATTCAGTAAAGTTGTTATGCTGGGGATGCAAACAGTTTGTTTGCCAAGGAAGTGATGTGTATAAATATGATTGCAATCACTTTATCAAAGATAAAGAGGTTATAGAAAGCAAGATAGATTTTGATGAGCATCCAAAGAAAGAAATGCAGGATCAAGGCGTTATGAAGATTTATTGTAAAAATTGCAAGCAAGATTTTGGCATCACGCTGCCCTTGCCATTGCTATTCCCTGTAATCAAATTACAGAGTTTTATAGTGCAGTACAATGATGGTAAAAGCAGGCGAATTAAAAAGTGGAAGGATGCAGATTTCCAACCTGAAATTGTGGATGAATTACCACTTCCTGAATTCACAAATTATTGAATGAGTTTTGAGACAAAGCTAGTTTAGATAGAGATTTTAAGTTTTAGTTGTACATTTATACAAAATGCTATGGTCTGTAAATTTTAAAAATAACCTGAAGTCAAAATCAGGCAAAGTCAACACATCTTTAAGAGATTTAAAGAATGATGTATCTTTGTACGATCAGGCTCATATTGAATCATATGACAGTGAGGGTATTGTTCTAATTGTGATACAAGCATGAAACATTGCACAGATGTGTTCAGTAGGTTATGTTTTGAATTCATCTGATTGGACATTGGAAATCAAAGATGGCAGCTCTTTTCCAAGATGGCTACTAGATGTAACATAAAAGAATATTTTGGGCTTATAAATTAACGTAGTTTGCCCTTTAAATTGACAATGGAATCAATGTACCCTTTTAAACATGCTAAAGCTACCTTCTAAGTCATCTCTTTGTTCTATTTTGGTGTAGTCATTGGTGAAAATCAATGAAAATGATGTGTCACAAATCACAAAGACAATCAGACGGCCCTTCAAGAACTGCTGTACAATAAATGTACCTCTTGTTAATTTCAGGCCTGTCATCCTACTAATTGCACACTGTTCTTAACTTCTGAGAAACCTTTCAAATGTACATAATTTATGCTATGATTATGTTTGACCAAGTACAGACATTCAAATTTATGTTTGGGGTAGATTTTATGAATGGCGTAAGATATTCTAAATTTAGATGTAATTATTGACTTCGCTATTTGATAATATTCACAGTTGTTGGGTGTGCTTTGGACCTGAAGCCATCTTTGCAAATGAACTCATTTACAGTTGTTTGGACCATAAAGGTCAATTTAAGAATTGAATTTAATATTTCCAAAAACACATTGCCCAATAGCTAATTTTGGTAAAGATTTATGTAAAGACTTTAGAGCTGTTGATTTCATATTTGTCTCAGATGAGAGATCTTTCTGCTGTGCAATGGTTGTAATAACAGTACGTTGGCTTAGGGATGATCACACAATGTTGCACAAGCGCAACAAATGAGCATCGTTCATTTACGCTGAAACCCCCTCCCCTTTGCCCAAATGATTGTTCACAAGTGTGACATCAAACATTCATATATGATGTAAACTATAATTAAAACTGTAGCTGTCACACCACTACGATCGATGTAATGTAAAAAACATGATTGTAAACACATTAAAAATAATAACAGAACCCAGCAACATATCTCACATTAGAGGTTATATTTTTATTACCTTATCAACATCTCAGTAGTGAATACAAACGCTGTTATCATTAAAGGGTGAAAATTTTCCCTTGAAATTTGGTTAGATGTGAGAAAATGAAGTTCAGCAATCGCATTGACACCAGACCCCCCTCTAAATTAACGAAGTTCGCTTATTGAGCCTGTGAGACATAATGTGATCATCCCTTAGATTGACTGCCAGCTTTTCCATCTGTAAACTTAACCTTTACAAAGAATAAGCATTTGTACATAGCAAAAACCTTAAACTTGTGACCATTTTGAATTTATGTAGAGCAAAGAGCAAATCAAATTTGCATATATTGTTAATGTATAAGAGTACATAATCCATTTTTTAGCTCCGCTGTCAGCGAAAGCTGAAAGCGTAGCTTTAGGTATAGGTGGGTATTGAGGTATAGAGAGTAGAGTGAATCATAGGTGTCCGTCAAACTTTTATATTTTTACTATCTACTCCGGAAGTGACAGTCGGAATTCTTCGATATTTGGTGTGCATGTTCCCTGGGGGGAGGCTATTCAGATTTGTTCATGCCAAGTTGATCTGTGCCATTTTCAATTTTTTATGATTTTTTTTCATAAAATGTCATTTTCATCAACTCCTTGAAAACCTCTTATTAGATTGCTTTGATATCTGGCGTGTTGATGCGCAGGGGGTAGCTTACTCAGATTTGTTAATTTCAAGTCAGCACATCCTCATTTTTATTTTTTATGATTTTTTTTTTGTAATTTGAAAAAAAAATGAATATGTTAATGAGCATAATGACCGACGCCATATTGGAAATCAGTCGACGAGACTTTAAGTAAACTGCCACTTTTCAAAAGACACTATTGACGTCAAACAAGCAATGTAATATGTGCTATAGTCATAATTCTACGCATTGGGCGCCCAAATGACAAGCGTTTGTTCGAAACAGGGTTGTAAACTTCAAATCAGTCCGCAACATCCTCATTTGCATACTCTATCCTGATTCGACCAGAAGCTGAAGGTGACCTCATTTGACCGAGCGATTTTCCACAGCAAGCATCTTGAGTATCAACACAGGACGTTCTTGGTACTCACTAAAATCACACTTCAGACCCACTATAAAAGTGTGATGTTTTCAGATAACATGTAACTTGTGGTTAATTCTATATTGTCGTGCAATTTGGAATGACAGTGAACCAGAATTCAGACAACTTGCGTAAGGAAGGGCATGCCAGACATGCGGTTGAAGTTATGGCCGACAGTTCACATGTAAAGTTAAACGACATGAACGTGTCTTGCCTTTCCAAAATGCAAATATTTGGCAAGTAAAAATAATTAAAATAATTACAACTTTAATTTGGCTTTAGACTTTGCATTATGTTTTGCGTATCTTTCCCCGTTTTACATGTAAATCCGAAAAGGTTCTCTCTCATCATGTCATCAGTGTCAGTGATCATACCGCGCGGGGCTGCTTTGAGTACGAGCGAAGTGAGGCATGTTGAGGTATTTTGTTGAGAATTATAAATATTGCGAAATGTCAAGTACAAGGTTTAAATACAATGGAATGATGAAAAAAATGGCAGAGTCTGCTGACAGGCGCCGGTCACAAGAGACACTGTGAATTAAAATATCAGACGATGTATGTATTAATCGCCGACAATCCACCCGTATGCACGAGGGACTAACCCGGAAGCAAGTCGTTGTCAGCCATACGTTACTGTGGTAACATCGTCCGAGAAATCGCTGCGTTCAGAGTGTCATTATTCACAGAATTGTTGTTTTCGAGTGAAAACCTGTCTTGAATTGTATAACTCTAACAAATGAAGACATGTCAAGTTATATTTTGAAAGTTGTATCGCTAGTTTGAGACGATTTTCTCACGTACTATAGTACTATCGAGGCTTACTTGGAAGTAGTAGGACCTTACTCCAGTTCATCGGGAAGTTTAGCCAGTCCGATAATTCTTTCTGGTTTAGTTTACAACACTTTTGATCAATCACGCAGATTTTGTTGTTGTGATGAAAAGAAATTAAAAAAAAGATCATTTCAACCATTTCGTTGTGTTTTCTTTGTGAAAGGTAACCGAACATGAACGAGTGTTACCACTGTAACGTATGGCTGAGAATGACTCTCTTCCGGGTACTTAACTTGAGATTGTCGCCGTACGGAAACTAAGATGGCGATTAATACATTTCTTCCCTATATATATCTACCACAACTAGTACAAGTTGAATGTTGTTGACTTTGTAAATTTGTTAGAAAATTGAAATTCAAATTGCCTCAAAATTATTTTAGATCCCTAGTTTATTTCATTCATCATTAAAATTTTCCAGGGTTACAGCTGTAAGACACTGGAATTATTTATAGCCAACCTCAAAATCCTCTTTTTTTCTTTTTCTTGTGTGCATTTCCCAGTCATTTTTTTCTGAGATTTTGTGCAATTTTTCATAACAGTAGATTTTTGTTATAAAATGGTGACTATGGTATAAAAGTACAATACATTACCAACTTCTGTGTAAAATGTGTTTTATAGTGAGACATCATATGAAACCACTAACCACTTTATTGCATCGCTAAAACAAAACTGCATAGTGAAGACCTGAACCACTTCTACATGTCACCAAAATAAAAAATTAAATTAAAAAAAAAACAGCGGAGCTATTCTGACCGATAGGTCGCTTGTTAATTCATGGATAGAGATTGTATAGTAAGACCATAATGTTGAATTCAATTCAAAGTATGGTTTACAAAATTATTGTAATATTAGGCAGATTTCGTAGAATATGTTATCATATTTAGAAACCTGAACCAATGTTCCCACATGCAATTTAGAATGCAAGCTGAATTTACTGTTTAATAATAAATAAATGCTATGAATTAAAGTATATTCAGTTCAGCTACAACACCATTACTACTATTTTTAAAATTTCAGTGGATTTTTTTTAATGTCATAGATTAATGTCATTTGCTTTAATGGAGTGAAAGGAAAGACTTCATACAAGAACAAAATCAATAATACAACTGATATAAACACACACAGGGTACCCTCTGATGTAGGTTTAGATGACACTTTTATCAATTTGTTTAATATGTATGAAAGTTATAATGTAACACTAACACTAGTACTCGATTGGTATAACATGTGGCATTCTATCATCAGTAAACAGAGTTATGGGATCCATGGCTGCTGTGGTGTCCACGCTATGATAAGTTACCAACACTAATTACATTGTATGTCTTTGCATGAAACTTGTCTCATTATGATATTGCTTAACACAAGCATGCAAAGCCATTGATTGTTTTTCTATGGGTTGTAATACATACATGCCCATGTAGTTTTATTGAACTGCATTATTATAGGATAGATAACTTTCGTAGAATCTGAAATATGGCTGGAAAAACTCTTCTTAGTACACCATCACATGGATGTACTACAGTATGTTGAGTGTACATCTCAACTATATGATATGATCTGTTAGTTCCTAGTTTCCAATAATTCCATTTTTCATGGTTTTCTTGTAATCAGAATGTCTTGTATTACTTTGTATTACTATTTGTGTAAGTGTTTACACAGATTGTATAACAATTTGTTGCATTCACTGGCTTCCAATAAATCTATACGATGAAATAGTGTTATTTTATGTATTTCATTCATTACACAAACATACCAATTTAATGCTAAGATACTCGCCTGTAATAAATCATTAACAATACTTATGTACTTCACATAGTCTTAGTAAAATACTGCTAAGGGTTACTATACATGTGTGGAATACTTCCTCATTAAATAGGTAAGTCATAATGTAGTTTTTCTTTCAACTTCAACACACACACATAAAATAACGGCGTATTCAGATTGTATATCAAGTAATCATTTAGTAGAGCTTATAATGCATGACAAACAAAAATAAGAACATAACATATTACGAGAAACGATAAAAACCAGATGAATCATATCAACCATTGAAAAAGAAAGCTACACTCTCTCCCACAGCTGTTGATGTTCACATCTTCAGTGTCTGAATCAGAAACAATGCCATTATTAATTGCCTGCATTTGAGAGACTTTGTGAAGAAAAAAATGATGTGTTATAAGTATGAGAAAATATTTAGTAAAACACAATAAATACTTCAAATGACTCTTTGTATGTCATGCGCTTCAAAGGTTCGTGGTTCAGACAAAGACTGAATGAATGGAATGAATGAGCCTTGCAACTGACACAGTCTAGTTGTTAAACCATATTTGGAAGTGCTCATTTGCATATATTACCATATCATTAATGTATGTAGACCGCGTTTCGACCAATGCCACCTGGTATGTAGCATCGTTACCTAGAGGATTGTGAATAACTTGTTGGACTATCACTACCAATGTTGACTGTGAATCGACATCGGACTAATATGGACTTGCCAATAATAGTAGGACATTAGAATTGCTTCTAGAAGTTGTTATATTTGATTCCATCGATATTATACTGACTGATTTCTCGTTTGATAATATATTGGATTGTGGACATGCACGGCATGCTGGGTAAACGTGTCTGTCACCAGCATGCCATGCTGCTGACAGGCATGAATTTTACGATCTCACTTTTGTATATTTTGCAACAAAGATACAATAGTTATCTTAGAAAGTGTCTAAGAAGTGTCTTGCAACGTCTAAGTGTAATTAAAATCATTACATCACATATACGTCACATTCGTTACGTCATTTCAAATGGTAAAAGTAGCAGTCTATAGCTACACACATCTCGACTAATGAACATGAAAGTAGGAAGGAAATTAAAGCTAACACATTTTACTGTTATTTACAGACAACACCAAATAGTTGTGTGCATCCTGGTGTTCATAGTTGATATTGATATCTATTTTGTTTGCAAATTCAACTATGTCTATGACTTGTTACAGGCTGTACATGTATAAAGTAAATGTGGAGACAAACTATATATAGCACATTGTATGTTACCAAAACATGTTATCCATCTACATGTATATAATAATTACATGCCATGGAAAGCATGGTATAGTAAATACATATACAAAATGCAGCACTCTTAAATCTGAAAAATCTGTGTTTGATTTACATGCGTCAGAAAATGATATATATAGACATTTTTAGGAGCGATCAGTTTTTACGGCCGGGGGTGGGCCGGTGACTTCTTGTTCGTGTTGTACTTAAAAATAGTGAACTCCCCTCCTGCCGCGATTCATCCACAATACAACCCCCCCCTCAAATAAAAAAACACACTGACCTCCCACCCCCCAACATCTGTTGACAAGAAATATTCTTCTTGTTCTTGCAAAAGATACTCTAGATTCTCAACGCACAATACAGTGTACTGCATAGTTAAGTTTACTTGTTTCATTTACTTTATAGTAATTTTGAGTGTATCTGGTAAATTGCTATCCCAAGTCTATTGCTTCACATTTATAAAGCTCTTTAGACAGGAACACTGTGAGAAGTATGATTGTCTGTTCATGGACATGCAAAATATTCATTAATATTAATGAGGTGTTTACCAAAACCTAATCAGTTCTAGCCATTATCCTAAAGAACTGTGCACCAGATCTTATATGAATTGAGCCAGTCGTTTTCTAGAAAGTGGTGATACAGACAGACAGACAAACAGACAGACAAACATACACACACACAGACGCTCAAGCACACATACACACAGACACAGACATTTCATACATAATATATAACCTTCCTTAAAAAATGATGAGAATTACTTATTCGCCAAGTTTGCTCTGCTAAAACCTTGCACTATACTATATTGTACTTATAATTTAATCGCACGGGAAACAGTACTTAGTAGATAGGGGGATGGGGGGGGGGGGGGTCAGCTGATAGGTATAGTATAAGTGTATTAATATGTTGTGCATAGGTAGTGTGATATGCAGGGTAGACAAGTCCAGACACAATTTGTGTATAGTCTCCAAATTACAACTGGTAGGTAATATGTATTATATCAAAAAGACAATGGAAATATAAAACTATGTTCTGAGTTTATAATTCCAGTCAAAATGATGTACAGACGAACATGGAAAAATGTATTAAAATGTTTCTAAATGTAGATGCAAATTTAACGATGCCTTCATAGGAAAAAGTCAAGACTTTTGATAGCTGTGCTTGCGCAATGTCTGTATGGGAAATTGCATGCATTTAGAAGTGTGAAGGAGAGCAGATAGCTCCATCTCTTGACAACGCCAACATGAAAATATTTTGTCTTCAAAACGCGTTAATTGCAAATAGGTTATGGTCATATCATGCTAGCATATAGACTATATGAAAGCACATTACTGAATATGCAATTTGGATAAAAAAATCACCAGTAGCCCCATTTGCACGAATGCGGTTAAATGCTCTGAAACAACGATACACAATGTACAGACAATTAGCACAGACTTTTGCTGAATCGATCGGTAATATATCATTGAAAATAGTTAGAAAAATTTTTTCGAGCCAGATGGGAAATCATAGCAATGTTTGTACATTTTTTTATTTGACCTTGTTTGGTTTTTTCTGGTAAATTGGTTTCAATTCTGTGTTAGATCTCACTAATGTGGTTCTGACATATTTCCTAGACATTCACGTCAATATTTACATTAAATCTAACGCTTTGGAACCCGATCTCTCAATTTACAGTATTAGGGGTGAAAAATATTGACATTGTTATTTCAACATGCACATTTTTTATCAGTCACTTTGTGAAAAATATAGTTTACTATCTATTTACTGTAGATCGACGCATATGACGTTTTATTTATCAAATCGCCTGCATTGTCGTGAAAATGACCCATTGTATAGACATGTATGATATTAACCGTCTGAGCACACACACCATTCTTTATTATACATTTGAATATCATAATTCATTTTTAAACAAAACACAACATGATTTCTAAACTTAATTTTCTTTGTAAACGCTAAGCATGTGAGTGTATACACGGTTTGTCTGAACGAACCGAATATAGTTTTAAAAATACCATAATCCATCATTAATTAACACACGAAGGGCGTTGTTAGTCGGATTTTAAAAAAAGCAATACAATATGGGCGATGAACATTGCGACGAAGCGAAACCAATCTATCTCCAAAAGGAGCAATCACTTGATGAACCTGACACGGAACTTGATGAATCTGAATCGGAAGGTTTGTGGATGTTTTATAGGTGCCTTAAAGTGGATATATGGAAGAGGGTTGGGCAGTTATTATTATGAGTGAGAGAACTCTACCATGTCTTTTTATACGTGACTAAACAATATGACACAGCATAGACCAAATCCATGATCGTAACTCAGTAAATTACGGGAAACTAAACATGTGTAAAGTGTTTGCTATGATGGTGAATACACATTCATGTTTTCGAATAAACCAGTTATCACGCCATTATATCTTACATCAGTGTAAATTTATTGAATACATTACCATTAATATTCATGCATAGATTGACTTATACTTGTATATATGATTACTTTAGTTTACCAGTAATTAATTGTATATACCCAGTTTGTTTTTAAACACTTTCTGTGCGTACAATAACATACAATTACAGAATTCTGACTTTTAAACAGTAATTGGATTACAAAAAGAGGGTTATTTCTCTTCTGCCTCTAGATAAAATACGAACAATTCGTAATTGGTACATATATTTATTATAGGTTTATTTAGGTATTTCTATCATAAAATTGAATTCTCATAACAGTTCAACGGAGGATATGAACATGATATTAACTCTGTCATTTTTTTTTCATTTAAAAAAAATGTATTGAAGGGATTTTATCCTGTCGGCAAATTTTATCAATAATTGGTTTTGTTGGAGTTATGACGGTGATGCTAATGAGAAATAACTTAAGTGTTGCAATGGTTGCTATGACTGGCAATACCACAACAGATACTGTGGATAACATTAAGGTGAGAATATACATGACTTCGAGTTTGATTGTAATGTAACGTGTCTGTTTGTAAGATATGGGGATGGTCAACAAAGGGTACTATATGCAAGAAAAGATTTAAATGTATTAATCTTTGCTCACCAACAACATTGAGTAAATATCGAATATTTGAAGTTAATTACAAACCCATTTTTGCAAACACACGTTCATTTGATGTGTCCTGTTTAAGAGTATATCGTTGCATTTAACATCCAATTGTCAAGCATTTATGATAAGATTTCCATGTGTCTCGAACACCTCATTTCTGGTCATAAATGCTTAGTATTTGTGGGGTTTATGCAACAATTGGAAAGTGGCATATGAGGTTCCCCATTGCCAAATAAGACATTCGATGAACCATAATATACCATACTATACTATAAGCGCGGAAAGAAACAATTTCAGACTTTTAGACTATTTAGGCTATCACCACAAACAGAATATCGACAGTTGTGTACTAAACTTGCTCGTTTAATTACATAGTGAGCTCTTCTCCAGTACGGTAGTGAAGACAAAGTGATGCTTGTGGGCTGACGAGCATAAATTGGTCTCAGAATCAGACCCATTGTCAGTTTCCTGGCCAATCTGTGGCATGTCTTATATTGAGTCTCAGATTCAGTGTTATATAACAAAGTAGTCAAACAAGAATGAAATAACACCTACCGGTACATCAGGCTACGCCTTTCACAATTATTTGATGGAAGGAGGTATTTCTTACCTTTTACAACTTTTATTTCGGAACAATAATAACCTGAAATGATTTTAAAACTTGTTGCCCATATGTTAGTATGAGGTCAGATTTGTCCAATTATGAATATGTGAGACTGGCTTGTAGAAAGATATTAGCTCTTGTTGGCAGTCCGTAAATGTGGCATGAGACCATTACCCACATTCTCAATGACAATGATACTACACCTTGTTTGACTATGCCATTTGGCTGTCATCTTGACTTTCCGTATCTAAGGTTCACTCTGATGCTCAATGGGAGACTAGCCAAGACTTGCCTCAGATTGGACTGAAAACCGAACCTGGTTCTGATATTGAGGCCAATTCTATATACATTGTGTGCTGCATGAAAGAAATATCAAGCATGCGTATTGTTATCATTCACCATTTTGAGGACTGCTCAGAATGGGCTATTTAATGTTCCTCCCCATACATTGCCACATTTGACATGGATTAAGATCAATCCTACTACATAACTGTGAATTCAATATATTTCCAACATGATTTTTGCAAGTACCCCAAATCACCTTTAAAAAAAGAAAAGAAAAAAAAGCAGCCTTAGTGTTATGCTTCCCCGTGAATGGTAAGTAAAATGTGCCAATATGTCAAACGTAACTCTTCCAATTCTTCTCATATTCTTATATCCAATACAGAAATTTGATTGGAATGATCGCACCCAAGGTCATATACTTGGCTCGGTGTACTATGGAGTAGCCTTTTCCGGCCTACCGGGAGGATATTTTTCATCAAGATATTCAGCAAAGTACACATGTGCTGTCGGAATGCTTTTGGCAGCAATATCATCATTATTGACACCTACAGCAGCAAGAATAGGGTATCCAGTCATGATAGCCAATAGAGCAATAGTTGGAATTGGGCTGGTCAGTTCTTTTATATGGTATTGTATGTATGTGTGTGTGTGTGTGTGTGTATGTATGTATGTATGTATGTATGTATGTATGTATGTATGTGTGTGTGTGTGTGTGTGTGTGGGCTAGTCTGGGTTACCCAACCTCCTGCCGTTGAAGGCTCCACCCTTAACGGCAACAGGCTGGGTAACCAAGACTAGCATGCAGTTATGCAGCATGTATGCTTGTATGCTGGCACGTGTGTGCCTGTCTACCTGTGTATCCATCTGGCTGTGAATATTGTGATATCGATTATTGTGATTTAGTAAGAGAATTAGGATCTCCCTTGGTAAATAAAATATCAAACATAATATTTAGCAAATACTTTATTTTAGGTTTTATCATATTTCGGACTATCTTATATTAACATTGACTTTTCTCATTTACATATACTTTGATGTTACAGGGGGTAATAATACCTGGTTTGCACGGATTGCTGGGAAAATGGTGTCCACCTTTTGAGAGAAGTCGACTTGCAAACTTTACATACGCAGGTAAATTAAAACTACATGAACAAATCTAATTTTTGAGTGGATATCATGAACGAGAATATAATTAATGCTAAACGGCATATGAAAATGTTTTACAAGAATTGTTTTGTTCTGATTTTTCCATGTATTTTTGATCGCTCTGTGTTTTGTTGTAGGTTTTCCCATAGGTACCATAGTAGCTATGTTAGTATCGGGACCACTATGCGATTCAACATTTCTAGGGGGATGGCCGTCTGTATTTTACTTAGCCGGTGAGTATTACTCTACTATAATTGCATTTATTTTGTAAGAGTAGTTTTGTTTTCCTATTCTGTATTCACATTGTCTATAGTTTCATTTAGGGTTGGTTTTCAATTTGACACAGAAACTTATAAATGGCCAACATTGTTATTACATTTTGAATTGTGACTACAAAATTGGTATGGTGTGCCCTTGTGTTCAGTGTCTGCTACATGTATGCAATTTGTCGCCCAAAATACATATAAATCTTATAAATCTCATACTTCAAACGTAAGGTGGGCACGTCCTGAAAAGCTTGTTGCTTTTAGTTTTAATGACCATTTGCATAATTGATGATTTTCAGTAATTAGGCTATACCCCGAAGAGTGCAAACTTCAAGTTCCATGTAATTTGGTATGTGCATTCATACCAGGGTGCATATATATCATATAGCTTACTGATGCAGCACTTAGGTTCAATGAGACATTTGCATAAGTAATGTTTTTTTCAGTAATTGGGTTATATCTTAAGAATTGCACACGTCAGATACAATTTGGTATTCATTGATGGTAACAAAGTTCATGTATCATATACAATTAGATACTGTAGCTTTTAGTTGTATGACTCATTTGCATAAGCAATGGTTTTCAGTATTTAGGCTAAATCTTAAGAATGCAGGTTTCCAATTCAATAATTTGGTACATACATCAACTATAACAGAGTGCAGCTCTACAATGCTTTGTAATGTTGCTTTTAGGTTTAATGAATAAGTTGCATAGTTAATGATTTTCAGTAATTGGGCTATATCTTCATTAATGTACTTCAAATGACTTGGTATATACTTCAAATATAACCAATCGCGCACATGTTCAGAAAAACTTGGGAATGTAGCTTTTATTTTTGATGACTCACTTGCATTAATTAATGATTTTCAATAATTCAAACATAACTTCAAGCATAACTATCAGATATATGCTTAGTTGCATGTGGAGGAACGTAAATCTAAAGACTTTGCCCTTACAGAAGGCATACACTTTAAATCTGGTTATTTATTATGTAGAGAAATTGTCTTAAATGCTCCAAAGTTCGATACAGAAAGAGTTTTGTCCCGTCAGCTGTCAGATTGTTAAATCCATGTTAAGTTTTATTTGTGTAGCTTGTCTTTTTACTCGCCCTTTTCAAGAATTTTTTTGTGTATTGTTTTTTATTGATTCTGTACAGTTGTGAGCTGTAAACTGTGTATCCTTTGATGAATAATAAATGAGTAATACAAATAATGGTAATAAAATAATTCCAAAGCCTACATTTGTGTCACAGATGTTTATCGAAAGATTTTACCATAAGAGACGGCTAATGCCCAATTCCAGTATTGTCCTAAACGGCATTGTGTAAATTTCAATCCCCCCCAAAAAAAATAAATAAATAAATAAATAAATAAATAAATAAAATAAAAAATAAACCACATACTGGATTTCTTAGCTTACCACAGAAGCTCCATCTTTTTATATGTTATATATTTTGTTTATTTATACCTGTCGATTTTGAACTTGCTGTAAATTAATGTTTACTTGCAGGGATTTTGGGTTGCTTATTTTTCATTGTTTGGATGTATGTTGTATACGACTCACCAGCGGTTCATCCCAGAATATCACTAAAAGAACGGCAATATATAGAATCCACAGTAGGAGAAAACAATTGCAATCAGGTAGAAAATTACTGCACTTTCCCCGGCACCTGTTTAAATTGATTAATTTGACCTATGAATTTGACCTGCCTCCTTAAAACATTTCTACGGATTGAATGATGGGTGATGAAATTATGAATTTGGCTGTACAACATGGCAGTGAACGCAACAAGTATATTAACTATCTCTCATTTGGATGATCGCCTTTTGTATATTTAGAAAACACCAAGAGTAAACTCAACAGTTACTTGACAATGAAGCACAGTCTGATAAGATAAGAAAAATACAAGTGTGTTTTACCCAAATATCACCCCAACTTCGGACGCTCGTCGTTTTACCCTCCATAAGGACACTTCCATGCGATTATTACACATAAACATTCAATTCCTAGTGATATGATTTAAAAAAAGTATGTATTTTAACCTTTAGGTCGACTCGGTGCCATGGTTATCTATGATACTATCACTGCCTGTATGTGCTGTTGCACTGTCACACTTTTCGCACATGTGGGGGTTATATGCGCTTGTTACCTTTCTTCCTACATATTTTGAAAACGTTTTGGATTTTTCACTTGTAACGGTAAGTTGTGTCCAAATTATTGCAGCGTTACGTTAGACAGGGTATTGTGTGTAGTATCCATTATAATAAAACATGTGGATGATGTTGTCAACTGGAGAGTCTTCACTTAACACCGTTCATGTACGGCCTCTGAAGCGAAAATCCTTTATATAAATTCGATTTGGCATAACAATACTTGCTTTCCGTATATAATACTAATATTATAAATGATGCAACATTAACGAAATCTGTTTGAAATCTAATAGAAAATTAGAGGAAGAAGTAATTTTAAACGTAGAACAAGGTGCTTAGTCTTCGTTTTTAGTTACAAAGAATAGCCGTTGACAAGGTTAACTGGGGCCAGCAGGCGCATTTGTAGAAATATAACAAGTTATCCTTAGGACAAGACATTGAAGAAACTCACTGGAATATTTGAAATGAAACTAAGTAATAAAGATGACGAGTGCATGGGTCCATCCAACGCTCTCGATTCTAGTCAGAGGTCAGACCACATGTAATGAACTCATAGTGTACAAGCATTCGTCTAGAAACTAGAGATGTAAAGCCTGTCTGTCTGTCTGTCTGTCTGTCTGTCTGCCTGCCCGCCTCTGTCTGTCTGTCTGTCTGTCTGTCTGTCTGTCTGTCTGTCTGTCTGTCTGTCTGTCTGTCTGTCTGTCTGTCTGTCTGTCTGTCTGTCTGTCTGTCTCTCTCTCTCTCTCTCTCTCTCTCTCTCTCTCTCTCTCTCTCTCTCTCTCTCTCTCTCTCTCTCTCTCTCTCTCTCTAAATATATACATTCCTTTTTCAGGCATCAGTTTTGTCTGCTGTACCATTCCTATGTTTGTGGTTAACATTCGTCGTTGGCAGTTGGATTGCTGACACCTTGTTAGAAAGACACATACTTGGAATGTCTGCGACTAGGAAACTTATGAATACAATGGGTGAGAAAGAGACTTTTGTTGAAAATCTATCTGTTTTTGTATCATTCTGTATTTAATAGTAAAGTAGTTTATGTTCAATTACCAGGCTAGATGTAAACGGTATAAACTGAACTAAAAATACATGAGATATACAAGTGTACAAATATATATACGTATGCATATTTCATTTGATTATTATAAATAATCTCATGAAATCAGTGTTAGCTTTTCGTCATGCTGCTCCGAGTATGATTCCGCGGACTAATACAAATTCGAGCCGGTAGTCCGCGGAATCATACAAAGTGCAGTATGACGTAAAACTAACATTGATATCATGGGATTATATATTTATCACATAATTATAAGTTTTTCCACATTTTTAGTCCATTTTGAATCGAATTTAACGAATTCTGCATCGTTTCATCGCACTATATTTTTCATCGCGTATCAAAAAGGGCGTCCGATGGCTATGCAAATGAGTAAATCGCGTGACCTGTTGCATGCGAGGTCAACCTTACGTGCAGGTTACATTGTGCTGTGGTTTCTCGACCAAAATTATTGGTTATAACCTAGCGATGTACATGTTATATCAAATTTAGTAAGTAAACTTTGTCTGAATGCGACTTTTGTTCTGATATTTTAATTATATTGGATCAGGAATACGTTCGGAGCTTTCATCTCGAAGGAAAATCGTACAGGCTGGGAGCGTCGAGCCTACACTACAGGCTACATACAAATTGTTATCGACAATCTACATGATGTTTAGATAGAATAAAACCTGTTCAATAAAAATAAAAGTACCTCTACGTATCGGACTCATGCCACACAATGATGTATGTAAAATAATGTGCGCATTTACGGTTTGAAAGTACATAATTATTATGGTCACTTGATCGTAGCATAGAAGGAACACTCGAAGAGTTGAGAAAAGAAGTTCGGTAGAACAGGGGTGATATTTGTTTTTCATCTGCCTGGCCCTGTTTGACATCACACAATAGAAGATATGCACGTGCTTATCTGATTATCATACTAATCTTGATCTCATATAGGTTTTTTGGGTGCAGCTGTGTTTCTCGTACCTGCTGGGTATGCTGGGTACTGGAACAGAATTTTGACAGTGGCATTAATCTCACTCTCTATGACCTGTATTGGTTTTTGTTTGTCCGGATATCATACCAATTCTTTGGATATTGCACCAAGATATTCTGGTGTCCTTTATGGATACTCTAGTACCTTGGCCTGTTCCGCTGGATTTATTGGACCTATTATTATAGGTGAACTTTTAGAAGCGAAGGTTTGTAACTTCAAGGTTTATATACAATAACTTATTGCATAGAGGAGAAAGACGAAATTACTTTTTTATATATCCTTGGAATTGCAATTTGTAATGTCATTGACACACACACACATACACACACACACACACACACACACACACACACACACAGATATATATATATATATATATATGTATATATATATATATATATATATATATATATATATATATATATATATATATACATTTGTGTGTGTGTGTGTGTGTGTGTGTGTGTGTGTGTGTGTGTGTGTGTGTGTGTGTGTGTGTGTGTGTTATATTAAGTCTTAAGTAATTTGTGTTTGGTATTCCCAACGAACCTGTCACTTAATCTACTATTTATGGTAGTTACTGTTCTTTTTTATTTAGTACTTTAGAGGAAGTGTGTATGTGGAGCAGATGTCATTGCTTTTATACCTTGCATTGTTCTTATATCTTGCAGGAGAAACATACCGCGTGGTTATTCGTCTTCTGCATATCGGCAGGAGTATATACTTTTGGAATGATCGCCTTTTTAGTGTGTGGCACTGCGGAAGAACAGGCATGGGGAAAGGAAGATAAAGATGAAAGGAAGACTGAAGATTATGATGAAATATCAAATGAATGATACCAGAAATGACAAAATAAGTTTGAAATTCATCAAATATCAGTTTTCAACAGATTGCTGTTCCTTAAGAAACTCCAAACAATATGCTTACCAGTTTTATCACTTATATGCAATGTGATAAATAATGTCATTGACAATTTAATATATTTTGCAATGTTACCTGCATGTAAAATGGGGAAGGTGATGTCGATTTTGAATATGTTGACTCATATTTCGAGCATTACCGAACAATGAATTAATACATATTATGGTGACGTAGAACGATCTGGTTCTACTTTCAGTGTTTTTTTCAGTTCGAGCTCATTTAACCCGGTTTGCGCCTGGTCGAATCAACGTTTTGTTTGTCCTACACAATGTCACATTAGTCAGTGTCTTGTTTATGAATACAGCGATTAAAGATATCTTTTTAACCATTTTTGAGTATACTCGGTATTATAAACAAACGTCACGAAGCAACTGTGTACTTCTTGGTGCAGTAGCTCGCTGATTGCCTTCCAGCTGCATGTCCTCGCGACGTGCATACCACCAGCCACTCCTAACCAGACGACATAAACTTAGTCAGACCATTCTCTATAAATCTATACTGTAAGCTCTACAATCCAAAGTAACATAGCTCTTTTTATATATTTTTGTTGGTGTTTCAATTTAGATCTCAGTAATGTTGTATCAGCATTTCCTCTCACATCTCTGTCCAGACTATACTAAATTCTCTGCTTTGCTGTGTAAATCGATTTTCTCAATTTACAGTATCATCGTTGAAAACTAATGACATTGTTAATTCAACATGCGTATAATAATATGTTAGTCATTTTGTGAAGAATGTACTTTACTATCATTTACTGTAGTTCGACGCGTAGAACGTTGTATTTATGAAAATATTCGCATTGTGAGAAAAAAAACCTGTATAGACATGTATGATATTAACCGTCCGAGCAAACCATTAATTCTTTATTATACATTTGAATATCAAAAGGACACGCATATAATTATATTAATAATAATAATAAAACATTATATATATGTGGTATGTATACCTTTGCCTGAACGAATTAAATATAGTTTAAACGAACCAACCTTCGACATAATTATTAAACACACGAAGAGCGTTGCTGGTAGGACTTTAAAATGCAATACAATATGGACGTGGAAAACTGCGATGAAGCGAAACCCTTCTATCGTAAGGAGCAATCGATTGATGAATCTGATACAGAACTTGATGAATCAGATTCGGAAGGTTTGTAGATATTTTAAGAATGTCTATATCTGGATGAGGGTTGGGTATTTAAATTTTTGGTCTTTATTGAGTAAGACAATTTTACCATGCCTTTTCAACACGACTAAACAATGTGACACAACAAAGACCAAGTCCGTGTATTTACCCAGTAAATTACACAGCTAACCAAATGTATACTGATTGCCTCCTGTAAGGGCAAAACCCACACATTTATGTTACTAAGCACATTGATATAACTTAATTACATATGATTAATTATTCAAATAGCTCATTAAGAGCAAAAGCTATGTCAATTAATTGTATAGCATGTGCCCATTGCTATGAGGCTTGCATTAAAGTGATTATATTGATGAGGATGAGGTATTGATTTTGGGTTTTTAATTTATAAAAAAAATTGATCATGATAAAAAAAAATCAATTTGATTAGACATAGACCTAATCCATGTTTGAAACCCAATACATTGCAATAGATTGATAAAATGTATAAAGTGTTTGTTATTACATACGTACAATAACAAACCTTTTTCTTTTTACACATTGTTTTTAGCTTATTGAAAATCCTTATTAAAATTAAAAGCTAAGTCATTTGGCTTTACAGTATATGTGTGCTCATTATTGTTGATGTATGTACCAAATGGTGCCGAATATGAAGCATGCATTCTTTAGACATGGTTATTGCATCATGGGAGTCACAAGATATATTGTATTCAATTTGAACACTAAATATTCTTGAGTCATCAGTACCTATACCCTTCAGTTGAAAACAGCCCTCTTGAAAATTCAATGCGCAGATTTAATACATTATTTCTGCTGACGCGCATGATGTAGGAGCCCATTTCAAAGATACCCTATAAAGGTACAAAATCAACTTAGCGCTTTTTTCTGAATATCGCAGGTAATTCTAGGTGATGTATGTACAGGTTACATTGAATTTGTAATATGCTTTCTTACAATATAGCCTTATTACTAAAGACTACAAAATTATAATACATTATAACACATTTTATATATTGAATACATTACCATTCATAATTAGTTGGATTTATACACGTGCATAACATTACTTGGATTACCAGGGATTTATTGTGTATGCCCAGTTTGTTGTTAAACCACTTTTTCACGTGTCTCGATAAAATATGAATAACTAGTAATTTCATACATATAATTTTTATCTTTCCAGCATTTTAATGAGGGTATAACATGATATTAACTCTTGCGATATCTTTTACTTTTAAAATCAACTGTAGGGATTTTATCCTGTCGTCAAGTTTTATCCATATTTGGTTTTCTTGGCGTTATAATGACAATGCTGATGAGAGGCAACTTAAACGTTGCAATTGTTGCTATGACAGGCAATGTTACAACAGATAATGCAGAAAACGTTCAGGTGGGAATATACGGAACTTTGAGTTTGATTATAATGAAATATGTCTGTTCGAAAGATACGGGGATGGTCACCAAATTTAAGGCTATAGAGTTTTATGCAAGAAAAGACATGAAGTGGACTATCAACACACAAAATACACGGGAGGGGGAGGGATGTTGATTAGATTGCATTGGTTTGTTGCCAATTTCACGTGTACGGGTAATACAGTAGAAGAACGATATAAACACACATTCATACTAATTTCGGCCATATTTGTTGGAAAAAATCAGGATTTTCTTGAAAACTTGAACTGTAGTACATAGACTATATGTAAGTGTCTACTCCTATATTATACGGTAAGCTTACTCTTAAAGCTGTAGTATAGCTGGTGCAGTGTTATGTTTTCAATGAGTAAACAAACAATATAGTCACTGAATATTGGTAAAACACCCATGAATGGACACTTTTGTTAATACAGGTCAAGCACAACAAAACGTGAAACATAAATTCAGCATTGTACGCGCACAGCTACACATAATCGTTTACCCACATAACAGTGATTCAATACTGTTCAGGGTGTACGATATTATGAGTAAGTGAGCCATATCTAATAAGGAAACATTAGTTCAACACGACTTTTGCAGCTAGTAGCGCTGTAAGATATTTACCACCTTCGACCAAGTCCTTGATTTGAGGGTGACAGATTTACCCAGGTACACATCTCCTTGATGCTGGTGTCAATTATAATTGTAGGTGTATCCAACAATTACCTCATTAAATTGCTCATCATATTTACCTGATTCGTGTTACGCTTCCACATGAATAGGGTAACTACGTGCAAGATAAAAGGGTAGGAAAAGTAACTCTTCCAGTTCCTCTCATATATTTATATCCAATACAGGTATTTAATTGGGATGATCGCACCCAAAGTCATATACTCGGTTCGATGTACTATGGATTTGCATTTTCCAGTCTACCCGGAGGATATTTTTCATCAAGATATTCAGCAAAGTACACAGGTGCTGTTGGAATGCTTTTGTCAGCAATATCATCGTTATTAACACCTACAGCAGCGAGAATAGGGTATCCAGTCATGATAGCCAATAGAGTAATAATTGGAATTGGGATGGTTAGTTAATTTTGTATCGTATGTATGTGTGTATGTATGTATGTATGTATGTATGTACAATGTATGTATGTATGTATGTATGTATGTATGTATGTATGTATGTATGTATGTATGTATGTATGTATGTATGTATGTATGTATGTGTGTGTGTGTGTATGTATGTATGTATGTATGTATGTATGTATGTATGTGTGTGTGTATGTGTGTATGTATGTATGTATGTATGTATGTATGTATGTGTGTGTGTATGTATGTATGTATGTATGTATGTATGTATGTATGTATGTATGTATGTGTGTGTGTGTGTGTCTGCCTGTTATATCCAATGAAGGTATTGGATATAACAGGCCAACGTACCTGCCTACCTGTCTGTCTGTCTGTCTGTCTGTCTGTCTGTCTGTCTGTCTGTCTGTCTGTCTGTCTGTGCGAGCGTGCGTGCGTGCGTGTGTGTGTGCGCTTGCCTCGGTACATCTATTCTGTCTGTATCGTGATGACCGTGGTGAAATCAGCGAAATATGATATCCCAGGGATATGAAACATTAAATAAATATTATATTTAGCAAATAAGTATTAAGTTTGATCATATTTAGCAATATCTTATATTAACATTGACTCTTGACTTTCGCACCTATGTATATTTTGATGTTACAGGGAGTATTCGTACCCAGTTTGCATAGTTTGCTGGGAAAATGGTGTCCACCGTTTGAGAGAAGTCGACTCGCAAACTTTACATACACAGGTAAATTGAACCTAGATGAATAACTATAAACAGCAATATAATCAATGCTTGAATGGATATAAAATATTCTTGTTGTTCTTATTTTTGCGTGTATATTCGGTTGCTTGTAGATTAATCCTGTCTTCTTCTTCTTCTTCTTCTTCTTCTTCTTCTTCTTCTTCTTCTTCTTCTTCTTCTTCTTCTTCTTCTTCTTCTTCTTCTTCTGTTGTTGTTGCAGGTGCTCCTATTGGTAACATAGTAACTATGTTAGTATCGGGACCACTGTGCGATTCAACATTTCTAGGGGGATGGCCGTCTGTATTTTATATTGCTGGTGAGTATCACGCCACTAGAATACCATTTTACCTCCCGTAAGGAGGTATTGAAATGTAGATGTGTGTGTGTAATCG